>NC_056725.1:705313144-705613144 GCF_019279795.1 Protopterus annectens | reverse complement strand
GACTGAAAATATACTTTTCGATACAAATACTCGTGCAACACTCAACCAGCTGCTGCATGATGCCTCTAAGAGTAAATGGGTGTGTTTAAGATGCTGTAACAGCTACATACAAAGCGAATGTATGGTGACCACCAAAAGTAAAGCCTGTTAAAATTGCATACTTACTAGTATAAATGTGGAAATACAAATGCATTTGTATGAACCTCAGCACAGGAACAGTGAGTCATTAGAGGGGCAGTCAGTGAGAAAATTGCTTAGAATATGAGAAAGTTGTTTTTGTTGTTTTTATTGTTTGTTTTTTTAGCAAATAAGTAAATATTCTAGAATGTCTGTGACTGGATAGCCAATAAAGATTCCACTAGTGTTGAAACACTGGGTCTCACAAGCTAAGAATACATAATTTTCTTAATATTTTTCCATATGTTTTGTTTTTGCACAAGTGTTTTTTTGTGTACAAAAAAGTATTAATGTTATTCAGAGCAAGTAAAGTAATAATTTTGTTGACCATATTCTGCTGACCTTCCATTTTGTGTCATAAACACTGTTCAGACCTGTCAGTGTGCATACTAATTACTTCTTTACTTCTACAATGATAACAGATATTTGGATTTAATTACATTTTTTATTTCAATATTTATAGCACAAACAATACAATCTCACAATGAAAACAGACTTAGCATAAAGTTCTCTGCCCTTGAAACTCACATTCATTGAAACTGCACTGAAACCCACATTCAAAGGAAATGCATCTGGCAGGTGATGGATTAAGTTTACTTTGGGCTGTTTTCAAACCACATGCCCCTTGCACACATTTTAGGGCCATGCATGCTTGCATGTATTCTTTGATTCCTGTTCCTGATTGTATTATTTATTTATTTATTTAATTTATTTATTGACATTCGTTAACCGGGTTAGTCCAACTAAGCCAGGGGCTGTGTGTGAGTAGAGACCTGAGAAGAAAAGCTCCAGAAGTGTTACATAGTTTTACAATAAAAATCATATCAAAAATAAAAATAGGAGTAAAAAAATTAAAACCACCATGAAACATAATAAGAAAATCAACAGTTACAGAATATCTGTACGTCGAGTAGGTTAAATAATTGACAGGTCTAGAGAATATCACACATGAAGTACATACAACTAGATAAACCATTCAATCAAAAATGTTTTTAAAATAAAGATGCATATGAATATATATGCTACAGAAGTGAAGGGAAAGGGAGGTACAAAGGTATATGAGGCAAGTACAAGGAAGTACAGAGTAGAATAGAGAATGGAGTTAAAGTTGAGAAGAGAAGAGGCTAGATCAAATGGGGGTTAGACAAGGGCAGGACCATGTTCTCTGAAGAAAAATTTTAAATTCTTTTTTGAACAGGTGTTTTTGATGAATGCTTCTTATGTTTTGAGGGCGCGAGTTCCAAACATGTGCAACAGACTATTTGTAGAGGACTTTCCTATATTGTTATTGGATTTATATATGTCAAGGAGGTGTTTGCTGGAAGTACGAAGGTGACAATGGGGGTTGATGTAGGAGACTAGGTTGGAGATGGAAGGGCGGGGAGAGGGGTCATTCAGGATAGAGCGTGTAATGTGAAGTTGGGGTAGAAGTAGTAGTTTAGAGAATTCAGGCCATTAGAGTGAGTTAAGGACGAGACAGTGGTGGGATTTATAAGGGAGATTAGAGGCAAACCTGGCTATTTTGTGATAAGTTTGCACTAGTTCAGAGATAAGTGAAGTTTGAACATTAGTAAGGACAGGGACAGCATAGAGAAGGCAGGGTAGAAGAATGGACTGAGTGAGGGAAGGTTTGGAAGAAAGTGATAGAAATTTCTGATTGAGAAGTCCGAGTTTCTGGTGGGTTTTTTTTATACATCATTGGATATGAGTATCAAATTTTAGTTCATCATCAATAATTACTCCAAGTAGTTTGGTATGAAGTTTGGGTTTGATGATGGTGTTATTAAGAGAGGTGATAGAGAAAGAGAGTTTGTACTGGACGAGTGTTTTAGGAAAGAAGAGAAGTAGTTAACTTTTTTTGGATTTAGCATTAATTGGTTATCAGAGAGCCAGGTTTCGACAGAGGTGAAGGTTTGTTGAATGAGAGCTAGGAGTTCAGGGAGGTTGTGGGCAGAGGTGATAAGGGTGGAGTCATCGGTATATTGTACAAGTGTAGAGAGATTAGTAGCAGAGTGAAGTTTGTTAGTGAATATGTTGCACAGAAGGTGGGCCTAGAATCGATCCTTGTGGAACTCCAGTATTTATAGGGAGGAATAGAGAGAGGACAGTTTGCCAGCAGATAGATTGCTGCCTGCTGGAGAGGTAGCTAGAGAACCATTTGATGGAGGAGGAAGAGAGATGTAGCTCAGAAAGTTTAGTAGGGAGTTTAGAGTGAGAGACAGTATTAAAGGCCTTTGAAAGATCAAGGAATCGACGGGAGACTAGCAAGTTATGGGCACAGGCTTCAGCTATAGTTTGAGTAAAGGAGAGTAATGCAGTGGCTGTGCTATGGTGGGGTCTAAACCCATGTTGGGTAGGAGTAAGGAGATTGTTGTCAAGAAGGTGTTTGATTAACTGAGCATGGATGCACTTTTCTAAAATTTTAGAAAGGGGGGCAGGATAGCAATGGGTCTAAATTTAGAGGGATCAGTAGAGTTGCCACCTTTGTGAAGACAGATTGTATAAAAGGATTTCCAGATATCTGGGACAAGGACCTCAGAGATGGAATGATTAATAAGTATAGTGACAGGGTAGGTGATGGATTGTGCAGCTGTTTTTAGGAAGTGAGAGGGTAGTTGGTCAGCAGAGGGAGAGCAAGGCTTAAGTTTATTTAGAAGAGATTTAATAGCGGTAATTGGGACTGGCTGGAAAGAAAATGTATTGGGAAGAGTTTTGATAAGAGGCGATAGAGGGGATTGGGTGAGATGTACTATTTTGTGTGAGCTTTTGGATATTTCCTATGAAAAAGTTGTTGAGAAGAGTGGCAGTTCAGTGGCAGTGCTGTGTGGAAAGGGGTTGGGAGTAGAGGGTTTACCCGGGTGGAGCAGATTGTTGATGGAGGTCCAGAATTTTTCTTGATTTATGTGAGGGCTACATTGGTTAGGGGAAAAATAAGCTCTCTTATCTTTGATGACTAGTTTTTTAGTATGGTTTCTGAGCTCTTTGTATGTCTGAAGTAAGGGAGGGGATTTTATTTTTAACCCAGGATTTCCAGGAGCTATCTCTTTTGTGCATGATCAATCAGGTTTGTTTTGTAAGCCAGGGGGCATAGTTGGATTTAATTCTGATTTTTCTAGAAGGGGCGATAGAATCAAGAGTGTCAAGGAAAAGCTTACTGAAGGACTTTACAGCCTTATTGAGAGGGAGGTGTTATAGGAAGGACCAATTGATGCCAGACAGTTTAGAGTTAAAAGTGTCTGGGCCAATGTGGGTGAGGTTCTGGCATATTTTGTAAGTATGGTCTTTGGGAAAATATTGGATGAATCTATGAATAAAGGTTGGGGAGTGATCACTTAAAGAGTTTGGAAGTATGCCAGTAATGGCTGGGGAGCTGAGGTAAGAATCCAGTCAGGGATAAGTCCAGAAGGGGAGTTTTTGTTAGTTTTAGTGGGGGTAGAAATATGTTGGTGAAATCCATGGACGTTGAGACTATGGGTAGGGGATGAGGGCGACAGTTTAGACCAGTCTATGTTAACATCTCCAAGTATGATGGTTTCATAGGGGACATGTTGAGTGAGCCAGGAGAGAAAGTTCTCTAGGACTGGAATATTATTGCCTGTGGAAAGTATATAGAGACTATGGCAATTTTTTGCGTGAATTTAGTTGACAGTTAAAAATAAAGATTTAGTCAGGTATGAAAGATGGAACAGATATGGAGAGAGAGGACAGGTTTAGTAGTTCAGAGTAGATGATAGTCACCCCCCTCTTCACTTATTGGTTCTATCTGATCAAAAGATATTGTAGCCTGGAGGTAAGATTTCTGAGTTGAGGATGTATGGTTTAAGCCAGGTTTTCAATAGAGTTAGGATGTGGGGAGATGTATTAG
Organism: Protopterus annectens; assembly: GCF_019279795.1. Taxonomy (NCBI): domain Eukaryota; kingdom Metazoa; phylum Chordata; order Ceratodontiformes; family Protopteridae; genus Protopterus; species Protopterus annectens. The sequence continues at coordinate 705,609,102 of NC_056725.1, read as the reverse complement.
AAATCCAAGAGTGCACTTCTGTTATTTTATTTACAATGCTTTGAATAATTAGTGAGAAGATTTTTAGTGAATTTGGTGGGGGGTGTTGTTAGGAGAGGGGTAGGTGGGGGAGAGGTTAGTGTTGAGGTATTGTGCAAGCAAGAGGTGGGAGGTCCTGGGTTGGGATGGATATCCCCATCCAAGAGAAGTGTGTCAAAGAATGTGAGAATATAGAAGCATAGATTCAGAGTAGAAGGATATCAAGGTTTCTGACTAGTGGGGAGAGATGAGCTATAAAAAGTGGTAATTTTGAAGAGTTTGGATGGTGAGATGGGGAAGAGTGATGGTGAGACTAAATATGGGTGACCGATTGGGTGTTGAGAGTATGAGGGAGGGTTGGAGAGAGGGGTTGAAGGCAAAGTGAAGTATGGTAGGAGGTTATTTGTGAGAGGAAGAAGAGAAAGGAGACAGAGAGATAGAGGTACCACATGATAGGAGATATAGTAGAGAGAGGGAATGAGTGGTACATATGGCTGATATGTAGTGGTATAGGGTATGAGAGTGGGAAAGGATGGTTCAAGATGAGAGAAGAAGTATGTGGTAGGGAATGGATGGGACTAAGAAGGGGACGGGGTAGATAATGAGGCTATAGGGGAGGAGAGTATAGAAGGAGTGGTTGTCAAGGAGAAAAAATATTAATTAGAGTGGCTGATTGAGTGGAGGAAGAGGGAAGGGGGTGTGGTATAGAGAATGTAATGAAAAAGGGGTGTGTGGGAATGGGGGTAGGGGAGGGGAGTGAAGTGAGCCCCATTGTAGCGAGGGCAAAAGGAGCAGATTAGCCCAGCTGGAAGAGGTGCATGAACCAAGAAAAAAACAATCAGGTAGATTGAAGTGATGGCAGTTTGCAGTTAAGTATCACAGATTTGGGTGGAGAATATGTATGTTACAAACAGCAGACACTTTTAGTCCTAAGCTTATATTAGTTTGATTTTGGACCAGGTAATAGCTTTTACTAAACTGAGATACGTTAGGAGTGCCGACGGTATCATAAGGGAGAATTATGTTAGGAGAACAAGAGAAGGGGGGAGGCTATGGACCAGGACTTGGAGAAAGCTGTGAGAAGAGAAAAACAATCAACCAACTAGCCCAGGTCAGTACCTAAAGGTGTCTGTTTATCTGTGTGAATTCAAAAGGAGATTTAGTAGTATATCAGGGAGGTAGAATATAAAATAAATGTAAAGCTTTGGGAAACTGTATATGTTTGTTACAATAAATGGGAGAATAAAATATAAGAATATAAAATAAATGTGATATATAAGATAAATAAAATGTAAGAATATAAAATAAATGCAAAGCTTTGTAAAACTGTATATATTTCTTACAGTAAACAGGAGGAAAAGGGGGGGAGGGGTCCAGTAGTGCACACAGCAGAAGAACCAGTAGGAGTATCACAGAGAGAAGATTACAATATATCTGCACAGCTCACAGTCTGTTGATAAAAGCAGGACTTTCAATAGCTTTTACTGGTTTGTACTGGGTTCCACTCTCCATGTTCTTGTATGCAGGCAGTTGCTTCAGGTTTTTTTTGTTTTTGTTGTATTAAATTACATTCCTTGTATAATATAGCACCACTTGGTTGAGTGTGTTTTAAATTTATAGTTTTGAATATTTTCCAGTAAGCAATGAAATAAATGTATGAACCAAGAATGACAAAGCTAACTATTTCAGAACATATTAACCATAAAGGGCCACCAAACTTCTGTCTTACAGTCCACCAATATCAGTCAATATGCACAATCTTTGCGGAAATAAAAGTCATCTGAATAATTCTTCATTAATGAGATCTGTAACTAACGAAGAGCTTGCTGCTGGCAAACAACTCTACATTTTAGTGTTTTATCTACATGTTCACTGCCCGCTGCCCTTGAAGAATAAATTGCTTGGGTTACATTAAAAAAAATGTTAAGCTGATAGTATTGCAATAAGGAACTGTCGGCAAACCGACAACAGGTTCATAGTTACTTAAAAATGCACCAAAGCTCATAATTCATTGAAAATGCACTCTGATGTAATCAGGCCCTACTAACCTCTCTCAAGGCAGCAGTTTTGTCAGTTTGCTTGCCTCATGTCTCAAAGCAGCAGTAGTTCTCCGTTTAAGGCACCAGCAGTAGTTAATTCTCAATTCTATTCCATGGATCAGGTTGGAGTTCTCCTGTGCAAAAGCAGGAAGTTACAATGTTTAAATATGAGGTGCACACACAGATGCAGATGAGAAACTGCATGGATGTACTGAGGTGTACACACAGACATTGAGTGCACTGCATCTTTAAGGATGAAATAGAATTCATTTTTAATTGTGTTTAATTAAATGTTGTGGCAGCCCCCCTGCCAGTGGGCCTCCTAAGCCAGTGGGCATTAGGCAACTGCCTAGGTCACCTAGTGCTGGATCCGGCTGTGTGTGTGTGTCTGTGTGTGTGTGTGTGTGTGTGTGTGTGTGTGTGTGTGTGTGTGTGTGTGTGTGTGTGTGTGTGTGTGTGTGTGTGCAGGTTAGAAAAAAATATATATAGATATAACTATATGCATTTGTGTTTAGTACACACACACACACACACACACACACACACACACACAAAATCTGCCACTACATATAATGGGAGATGTACCACATGTTTACCTCTTTTTGTTGACAATCTTTTGTCAGTAAAACAGACTGGTGTGCAAGAGTGACAGTCCCCAGTTTGCAGAATATCCCCTTTCTCAGGAAATTGTTTGATCTTTGAGCTGGAATATGGGAGGAATTGAAAAAAACATGTTTTTCAGTTTGTATGCTCTGAGGTTAGTCCTTGGAGCATGCACAAAGGTGTATTGATGTTTTGCTGTTTACATTATTCTTATTTATCCTTTGTTGACCAGGTTAGTCCCAGTAGGGTAGTAACATCTTTTCATGGGAGATCCAAGGTGGTATTTATACAACTAGTGGAAATTTGAGCAGAGCATCAGGGAACTTCCCTTACTCTTTTTGATGGGCTTGGTGGGATCTTTTACATCCACCTGAACTTCCACCAACTTAAGCATACAGGGTCTTGGTTTAACATCTCATCTGAATGACTGCATATTGAAGAGTGGAGCACTCCCCCGCCCCCCATTTTGCACTGCAGTGTTAGTAATTGATCTTCCTGGTGTGGGAATAGAACACACAGCTTTCTGTGCCAAAGGTGAGTGTGCTACCTATTGAACCATTGACACTACTGATGTTAATGTATTACCCTGATCAACATATACGTCTTCCCCTAAATTATGTGATCTTGGTTTTACTGTATTTAATTAGCAGGGGGTGTAAGGGATGCAGGGGAGCTTGTTCCCCCTGCAAAATCAATGTTTTAAGCATTTGTTTTTTTAATGTTTCTGCAAGCACCGAGATTGTCAGTTGTTGCATGCGTAGTACTGTGTATGTGTTTGCAAAGTCGATCTTTTGGTGTTGGTTTTGTAAACATTGAATTTTGGGTGTTTCAAGCAATATCAGTACACACACTCATTGGGTGTGCAATGGATGAGAAAGAAAAATTTTGGAGTGAATTGGATGAAGTGGTGATGACTGTACCCAAGGGTGAGAGAGTGGTGATTGGAGCAAATTTCAATGGGCATGTTGGTGAAGGGAACAGAGGGGAAGAGGAAGTGATGTGTAGGTATGGTGTTAAACAAAGGAATGCAGAAGGTCAGATGGTAGTGGATTTTGTGAAAAGGATGGACATGGCTGTGGTGAATACATATTTTAACAAGAGGGAGGAGCATAGGGTGACATACAAGAGTGGAGGAAGATGCACACAGGTGGATTATATCTTATGTAGCAGAGCCAGTTTGAAGGATATTGGAGACTGTAAAGTGGTGACCGGAGAAAGTGTCATTAGGCAGCATAGGATAGTGGTTTGTAGGATGACGTTGGTTATCAAGAAGAGGAGGAGGAGTGTGAGGGCAGCACCAAGGATCAAGTGGTGGAAATTGAAAAAGGGTAATTGTGAGGTGGAGTTCAGGGATGAGTTAAGGCAGGCACTGGGTGGCAGTGAAGAGTTACCAAACAGCTGGGTAACTACAGCAGAGCTATTAAGGGAGACGGCTAGAAAGGTGCTTGGTATCACATCTGGACAGAGGAAGGACGACAAGGAGACATGGTGGTGGAATGAGGAAGTACAGGAGAGTATACAGAGAAAGAGGTTGGCAAAGAGGAAGTGGGATTGTCAGAGAGATGAAGAAAGTAGACAGGAGTATAAGGAGATGAGGTGCATGGCAAAGAGAGAGGTGGCGAAGGCTAAGGATAAGGCATATGAAGAGTTGTATGAAAGGTTGGACACTAAGGAGGAAGAAAAGGACCTGTACTGATTGGCTAGACAGAGGGACCGAGCTGGGAAAGATGTGCAGCAGGTAAAGGTGATAAAGGATAATAAGGGAAACATACTCACAAGCGAGGAGAGTGTGTTGAGGAGATGGAAAGAGTACTTTGAGGGGTTGATGAATGAAGAGAATGAGAGGAGAGAAGGTTGGATGATGTAGGGATAGTAAATCATGAAGTACAGTGGATTAGCAAGGAGGAAGTAAGGATAGCTATGAAGAGAATGAAGAATGGAAAGGCTGTTGTCCCAGATGACATACCTGTGGAAGTATGGAGGTGTTTAGGTGAAATGGCAGTGGAGTTTTTAACCAGATTGTTTAATGAAATCTTGGAAAGTGAGAGGATGCCTGAGGAATGGAGAAAAAGTGTTTTGGTACCGATTTTTAAGAATAAGGGTGATGTGCAGAGCTGTAGTAACTACAGAGGGATAAAATTGATCAGTCACAGCATGAAGTTATGGGAAAGAGTAGTGGAAGCAAGGTTAAGAAGGGACGTGATAATTAGTGATCAGCAGTATGGTTTCATGCCAGGAAAGAGCACTACAGATGCAATCTTTGCTCTGAGAGTGTTGATGGAGAAGTACAGAGAATGTCGGAAGGAGTTGCATTGTGTTTTTGTAGACTTAGAGAAAGCATATGACAGGGTGTCTAGAGAGGAGTTGTGGTATTGTATGAGGAAGTCAGGAGTGTCAGAAAAGTATGTAAGAGTGGTACAGGATATGTACGAGGGTAGTGTGACAGCGGTGAGGTCTGCGGTGGGAGTGACGGATGAGTTTAAGGTGGAGGTGGGGTTACATCAAGGATCAGTTCTGAGCCCTTTCTTATTTGCAATGGTGATGGACAGGTTGACAGACGAGATCAGACTGGAGTCCCCCACGGACTATGATGTTTGCAGATGACATTGTGATCAGTAGTGAGAGTAGGGAATAGGTGGAGGAGACACTGGAGAGATGGAGACATGCTCTAGAGAGAAGAGGAATGAAGGTCAGCAGGACTAAGACAGAATATATGTGTGTGAATGAGAGGGAGGATAGAGGAATGGTGAGGATGCAAGGAGTAGAGGTGGCGAAGGTGGATGAGTTTAAATACTTGGGGTCAGTAGTTCAGAGTAATGGTGAGTGTGTAAGAGAGGTGAAGAAGAGAGTACAGGCAGGATGGAGTGGGTGGAGAAGAGTGTCAGGAGTGATTTGTGACAAACGAGTACCTGTAAGAGTGAAAGGGAAGGTCTACAAGAGGGTAGTGAGACCAGCTATGTTATATAGGTTGGAGATGGTGGCATTGACAAAAAGGCAGGAGTTTGAGCTGGATGTGGCAGAATTAAAGATGTTAAGATTTGCACTGGGTGTGACGAGGGTGGACAGGATTAGGAATAAGTATATTAGAGGGTCAGCCCAGGTTGGAAGTTTTGGAGACAAAGCCAGAGAGGCACGATTACGTTGGTTTGGACATGTGCTGAGGAAGGATGTTGAGTATATTGAGAAAAAGATGCTAAGGATGAAGCTACCAGGTAACAGGAAAACAGGAAGGCCTAAGATAAGGTTTATGGATGTGGTGAGAGAGGACATGCAGGTGGTTGGTGTGACAGAGCAAGATGCAGAGGACAGGAAGAAATGGAAACAGGTGATCTGCTATGGCGAGCCCTAACAGGAACAGCCGAAAGAAGAGGATATATATATATATATATATATATATATATATATATATATATATATATATACATAAATATATATATATATATATATATATATATATATATATATATATATATATACATATACACATAAATATATATATATATGTGTGTGTGTGTGTGTATATATATATATATATGTATATATATATATATATATATATATATATATATATATATATATATATATCTACATACACACACACATATAAATATATATATATATATATATATATATATATATAAATTATATATATATATATATATATATATATATATATATATATATAAAAATTATATATATATATATATATATAGGGTTACCATTAGAATTTCTCTGTGCAATTGCACGGCTATGAAGTATTCGAACAGTTGTTTGAATACTTCATATTTTGGCAGGTTACATGAGTGAATGGTATAATTGCGAATGGACTGTGCATTCACAATTATAACGTTCGATCATGTAAAGAGATCGCGGTACAGTGCAGTTAGGGAAATACATCCCTTTCCTCACTGTAGTGCGATGTTGGAGTTGGAATATTAAGTTAGGGGGGTGTGGGGGTGCAGGGGGGCTTGCCCCCCTGCATAAATGGGATTTTAGGCTAGCTAGTTAGGGAGTTAAGGGAAGGGTGGGATTGCTGTTAAGTGTCGAAAATGTCGTGAGCGACATTTTCAACATTAACAGCTGTTTTCCGACATTAGGAACATTTGGTATTGTGTACTTTTGGCGAAACACTTCGCTAATAAGTACACTTTTTTTTATTTTCGAAATTATGATAGTAAACCATATATATGTGTATATATGGAGCTACTTCTAAATGTCGAACCTCATATAATTGAACTTCATTGAAAGATGAAATACCCGAACAGCAAATTTTTCCAGGATACGTGAACACTTGCCCAAGCTTACACGAAACACACACCAAAGTAAGTAAAACCCACCTAGGTGGGGGGGGGGTACGCTCTTCACACCCGCCTAACTTTATATACCAAGTCTGGGATCACACTACAGTGGAGAAAAGGACATATTGGGCAAGTGTTTACTTGTCCTGGGAAAAATTTGCCATTCGAGTATTTCAGCTTTCACGATTTTCGTATCCTGAAAATGAAGTTTGGTTATATGAGGTTCGATGTTTCGAAGTAGATTATATATATAAAATTATATACATAACTAGATATATACATATATCATGTCTGTGTGTGTTTTTATTTTACTTATTTGATATTTGATAACTGGGTAACTGCTGTGATCCAGGGATGGTTTTCAGCCATAACCTGGGCCTTACAGGCAGCAAATTTTACACAGCAAAATCAGAAAAAAAAATACCATAAACAAGATGAAATAAGATATTTCAGCATAGAAATAATATTTGTAGGTATTAAGAAACATTCAGAAAGTAAAGTTTACATGTTACAACACAAAGAGGTTACTGTAGTGAATACATATCATGTTTGCGCAGCCTGATGATTGCTGTTTTGTGATCAGAAATCACACAATAAACAAGGTTTCACAAGAAACATTGTGCATTTGCAGCTGTAGCAGAGAGATGGGCTTGAACCCAGTACCTCCCTTCCTAGCGGCAGAAACACCCAGTATGTTTATTTTAATTTTCCTAAGGCAATGAGAAGGAACTTTACATTAACACGGGGAAGACAGGCAAACTATTCACAAACAGTGAGCATTTTGCTACTATGTTTTGTATTGTTTGTCATAAGTGGATCATCATATTCCAGAAGGCTTTTACTAGCAATTCTCACACTATATTTAGATTTTTCTTTTATTTTTGACTTAGTACTAGCATTCTATAACTTACCATAAGTTGCAATCATATCAGGCACAGACAGATAATTTGAGACATCCCTAACCACTTTAAACAACAACTTTATTGCTTGGTTTCCAAGGTTTTGTAAAACATAACTTTCTCAGACTCTAGTCTCTGTTTCAAGCCTCAGGCAAACTATGTCATAGCAAAACAATCTCTATCTGTAGTTAACTTTTTTACTCTTTAATTATAAAAAAAAAGTGCAGGAGGAGTGGGAAACTGAAAAGATGGACCAGGCTAAAAAAGACTACTGAGGGGCTAAAAAGAGCCTAAGAGAGCAGTCGCAATTATAAAGAACAAGTTGTTATAGAAACTCTAGCAACTTCTGGAAAGTGATTCAGGAGATGGCACAAAGTAGCTCTATCAGTTTATGAGACAATGACATAAAGATAAAAAAGATAATCGCTAGACAGCATTCATAAGGGATGCCTGCCACAGCCAGCTCACCAGTCCAGAGGACATCAAAGGCAAATGGAAGGAGTACTTCTGGAAGTTTCTGAATGAAGAAAACTGCAGTAAATCAGTATTGCTCTATCTACAACCTACTGTGAAAGAAGGGGAAGAATCATCCCTACAGGAAGTAAAAAGAGCATTAAGAAAACTGAAGCAAGGGAAAGCAGCAGATCCACATGAAGTCACAACAGAGATGGTCAACATACTGGATACATTCGGGGATAAATGGTGTCTAAGGGTATTCATCACTTATGGAAACAAGATTGTATTCCAGATGACTGGAGAATAAACATTCTAGTGCCAGTGTGGAAAAATAAAGGGGGCATTCACCACTGTGGGCAGTACAGAGGTATTAAACTCCTGTCCAACTGCATGCAAGTATTGAAGACTGTAATTGATGAACAAATACTCAGACTAGTAGAAAGTAAGATGGGTGATCAGCAGTTCATATTCAGATCAGGATGCAGCACAACCAACCCATTGTTTGCAGTGAGACAGATAGTTAAGAAAATGCGGAAAGAGTTTAAAAGGGCATTACTAAAGTTGGAAAAAGAATATAACAAGATCTTAAAGTTGGCGAGAGCATATACCAAGATCATAAGAACGCTGATTTGGCCAGTCCTGTGATGGTTCAAAGTCCTGGAAACACTGGAAGAATTAGTGCAAACTATGTACAAGAACCCAATACATATGTACGAGTAGTGTTCAGACACACAAAAGAGTTCCCATTAGGAGTGGATGTTGCAACAGGATTGAGCTCTGAACCTGCGTCCGTTCACACTGAGGATGGACTACATCAACAGACAGGTAAGAGGTGACAGATCAACAAGGCTGCTGTATGCAGGTGATGTGGCACTATAAGCAGTCTGTGAACAGGACCTTCAGCAAATAAGGGACTGCAATGCAAAACAAAAGGCACATGGGATGAAACTGAATATAGGCAAGACAGTTGTCATGGCAGCAAATGGAGGGAATCAGAATAAGCTGAAAATTGAGATAGAAGGGAAATAGTGGAACAGGTGTACAGCTTCAGCTATTTGAAAGGTGTAGTACAGGAGAAGGGAAGTCTGAATGAGGTGGACAAAGCTAGAATTAGAGGTGCTGCAGCCAACAAAGAGTCACAGAGTAGTGTGTGTAACAGAGTGCCAAAGAAGCTGGAAAGTAACCAGTGCTTCTGTGTGGCATGGAATCCTGGGTAGTGAAGGCAGCTGAGGAAGAGGGAGGTGTTGAAGATGAAGTGCCTGAAGTGGATATTAGGCTGGACACTGTGGAACATATGAAGAAATGAGGACATCAGATCAGAAGCCAAAGTAGCCCCAGTTGAAGGGTTAGATAATATATACAGGAAAGCAGAAGTACATTTGTTAAACAAGATTTGGTAGAGACAGGTAGAAGGCAAGAGGATACTCAGACTTCCATTCAAGAAGTGGATGACCTGCATGGGAGAAGAAGACATCCAATGGTCAGACACAACTGCTGAAGAAGATGGAAGAGTGACCATGAATTGTAAGAGTTAGTGACAGCTGATGTGGCACCTGACCCCATGTAGAAATGGAAAAAATGGACTTGATGATGATGATGATTCTAATCACTTAAGCATGGCAGAAGGGATACCCAATAAAGCCTGCTTTTCTTAATACATTTAAAAGAACATTCTTTAGACTTTTGACCTGAAGGCTCACTTTTAAATGCCTTGCAGGAATTTGGATGAAATCCCTCATTATATTTTTTCTGAAAAAAAATATTGAGCTATGAGAAATGGTTAAAGAATGTACTTGCCACAATCTTAACATGCGTGAGTTCCTCTGTGAAGGGGCAGCTTTTACTATATACGTCAGCAGCTCATTTTAGGTCACAAAGGAAGTGGTGAGGCAGAATGACAGTTATTTTATTGCAGTTACAGAAACAAGACCACAGCTTCCTGTTGCTGTTTTTTCAGATTTGCTGTTCACGTTTCTTAAAGTGCCCTACGCTTTTTGAAAGCAGTTAATTCATACTTGCAGACACTTAATGTAGACCAAAGTAGCTTCAGATTCAAATAGATTAGCAATTAGAGAACATCTTCTTTTCTGTCGCACACAGCTTTATAAGTGTTTTCAGCTCACCCTGTTACACCATAATGAAGGACCCTTTTGTTAGGTGTAGTCAGATCCTTAACACCTTCTGCAGTGCCCTGAGGGCTGAACATTTAAATGATATTTTTATTTTGTACTTTTTTCACCAATCCAGTGTTTGAAATATTGTGAAAGCTTATATCTCCTATGTTTCTCTATTGTGGATATTACAGGAGGGGAGTTTTAGGGTTAGGGTTACAAATCAGGTGGAAGTTTTAGGGTTAGGGTTAGGGCTCTGGAGGGATATGCAGTTTACTAGGGTTGGGAGGTAGGATCAGGCTACTCTGAGTTAAAGCATTTGTTGTTTAGAGCCAGTGATGAGTGTGTTGCAAGCTGCTAGCACATTAGTACTTGTAGTAGAACTCCTTCTGCAAGTACAAAATAAGACGTCTCTGTAGTACAAACTCCATGTCATGCAGTTTTGTTAATGAATTTATCATGGTTATATGAAAGGAGACGTTGATATTTTAACTTCAGCACTGCTTTTATAATATGGACTTTTCAACAGAGTGATTAAGAAAAAGCCACCTTTTTCACACACTGTTGTGGAAGAGTCCTGCTTTTGCACATGTTTGCAGTATGCAGCCAGGACAACCTTCTTAAAGGCACTGTTATTCTCAGTTGCTTCTGGATTAGCACCTATTTAACTTTTTAACTCCTTTGTTCTTGGATGTTGTTTGTACTTGCATATAATAATGTACATGATTTGCAATGCCTAGCTATCGTCTAATTCTCTAATAGCTGATTGCCTTGTTTACTTATGCATCCTTGAATATTAATATTGGTCTAGGTCTAGGATATGATTGAAACATAACTTTGAATCATGCCATTGACAAACAAACAAGTACATAATCAAGCAGGCAAATGAGTAAATCATAATGCAGCCAATCATGCCCCACTAAATCCATGTCATCCTCGGCCCTCAACACAAAACAACCAAACAAACAAAAGTCATCATATTACTATAGGAAGCCAATTGGCTTCCTACAGTAATTCAAATTATCATGCCCTATGAAATCCACCTCACTCCAACTCTTCAAGTCAAGAGAAAAAAAAAACAAAATGTGAAATTCAAGTGCCTTTCTGTACCTGCATTTCGGAACAGAAAAAAAAAAAGCAATAAGTGCAAGCCTGCTTTTCAATTGCGTCCCCTAACAATTGTACCCTGGACAACTGCCCCCTTCACCTTACCCTTGCTGTATTACTGGGGGGGTGGTTGAGAAATAAGGAGAGAGAATAGCATCTTTGGATGCATGCCCTTCACGGATATAGCAAGAGTCAAGCCGAATATTATCTTGATAAAGCAAGAAAGTATGCTAACAACTAAGCCAACACAGGAATAGAGAAAGAAGATTTTACCAATAGGAATGACTGTAAGAGGGGTATAGAAACTAGGCAACAGGAGACTGGAGTGTATTGGAGGAAGTTAGCAAAGAAACCAAGGAACTGGGAGCAAATAACTAGAGAGGGGAAGGTAATAGAATGGGATGAGGACAAGCAGAAGTTTGGACTATAGATTAAAGTTTGCATTCCCTACCTGAAACTGATAACAGAGTATAAGCAAAGAGAAAGGGATAGTTGAGTGCTAATTGAAAGACCAGTTCTGGTAGATATATATATTTTTTAATTTAGAACAGAAGCTGCTGTTAAAAAAGGATAATTACTAAAGCATATAAAATCTCACGTGGTAAATATAAGACTCAATCAGAAGAGGTTAGAAAATATTGAGCAAAGGAAGTGGAAAGGCAATTTACAAGGGAACAATGGAAGAATATCTGTATGGTTCCAAAGTATGCAACAACCTGATGATTTAGCATTTTTCATTGGAAGTGTTTGCAGAGATATTTTTAAACCCAGTGCAGACTTCAGATAACATTTTCCACAGAAAGATAGCAAATGCTGAGGTATAATGGAAAAAGAGAAAGAGGTAATTGGAAACATGTTTTGGGAATGTAACAAGTTGTCATATTTATAACCGGACATGAACAGTCAATCGTTGGCGTCCCAAACAGACAAACTGCATAGAATAACCAAAAAGAAACAACTGAAAACCAGTTAACTCTACTCACCTGCAACCATCAAATTTATTGTACAAACAATGGATTTCTGACCGTACTTTCGTCCCCTACATCCGTGACATCCTCAAAACCTTATTCCAGATTTAAGGGTTAGTCTTCAACTGTCTTACTCCAAGTTCCTTTAGTGTCTCACTCTCATAGGTATATATAATGGCATACATTACTGCAGACAGTACAACTTTGCACTCAATGCTTTTTGAATTCATATGTTACCTGCATAACTCACTGGACACAGGTGTCCCTTTTCAGGGTCATCCTGGGAGCACTGTCTGGTTAAGTTCCTTAATCAGAGTCCACAGATGGAAAATGGAGGTGAAAGGAAACAAACCATGTACTCTAGACTCAGGAAGTATCGTGGTAACAACTGAGAACCTTAATCTCCTCTGTTAACTGCCAGATTATAGACTTTACTTCTTATAAAACCAAGCATGACAAATCCATGTCTTTTTTTTTTTAATTACAGATATGTAGTGACTATAGAACTAAAAAAAACAGCTGTTACAACTATCATACACCCAAACAGTTTGGGAGAGTAAAAAAATCTAGTTTATACGATCTGAATACAGAGTGACACACTTGCATTGTACAATATTTATTCTGAAATTCTGCTTATATTTTATGTTCAATAGTTTCATAGGTGTGTACTAGGCTAATGGCCCTGGAGCCTTTACAAGCCTAGCCCATAGGATTACCCTGGCATCGTGCCACCCGACCTTAGTTCCCAGTGCCTCTGTCAAGTAGAACCACTGGAGTGATCCCCGGGGTGCATTTTCTATTTCCTATCCACTCATCAAGATTTCTCATGAAGAGGGCCAGTGAGGTGCTCTGTTTCACATGTATGTGAAGTCTATTCCATAGCATGGGTAGTCTCTGGGTAATAAACCTGTCCCTCCAGCACATTCTGTTGATTGTGGTAATGAGGTTGAGGCCTCTGGAGTGTGTGATGTGCAGGGATTGGGATTTATTTAGATGTAGCATTTCTAACAGAGCTGGGTCAGATATGGCTTTGTAAGTCAAGCAGAGATCGCCTCTAAGTAAGTGATATGAGACAGAGAATAGTTGGAGTTTTTTTAGTCTGTTCATATAGGACAAGTGTTTAAGGCCAAGGATCCTCTTTGTGAGGTACTTTTGCAGCCTCTCCAGTTGTTGCAGGTGTCTAGTGAGGTACATGCCAAATGGGGCATTGTACTCAATGATTGGCCTAATGAGGGAAGAGTAGAGGGAGACAATGACCTCTTTCTTCCTGGATGGAAAACCCTTAGTAATGAGATGTGCCACATAGAAGAACTTTCTGACCACAGTGGTAATGTGATGGTCAAAAGTGAGGTTGCTGTCAACCTGTGCTTAAGGCCATGGTTCTGACACCAGTCATTGGTCTCAGTGAGGCCTTTCTGTAGAATGTCAGCATCACTTGGGGAATTAATAATAGCTCCCAACTTGTAATCAGCTGCGAACTTTGTCAGCCAGTGCCTCTTTGTGTTAGCCTAGACGTAGTATATACCAAACAGGAGAGAACCGAGGACCGAAACCTTTGGGACTCCACTCGTGACTGGTTGGCAGTCTGACTTGGAGTCAGCTACTTTCACACTGTGGGTTCTATATGTGAGCCAGTTTTCAACCCACCTAGTGATATAGGGATTGATGCCTAGCTTAGTGAATTTTTCTATGATTCCTTGGCCAGATCAAGGTAGGATGTATGAACCACCTTGCCTTCATCCACAGCTATGGTGACTGACTCAAAAAAGTTTACCAAGTTGAGCAGGCATGCTCTACCCTTCACAAAACCAAATTGTGTGGGATCCAGAGTTTGGAGATTCCCTATATCCTTGTTTATTAGGTCCATGATGATGTGTTCCATAGCTTTGCATTTCAGACTTGTCAGGCTAATGGGACGATAGTTCCCAGGGTCTGTAGTCACTCCTCCTTTGTGGAAAAGGATGACTGTAGCGGTGCACCATTTGGTAGGGACAAAGCCTGACATGAAGCTGTGACTGAACAGGGCACACAGGTGAGGTGCCAGTTCACTTTGTAGTTCATGTAGAACACAGCCAGGGATATTGTCAGGTTCCATATAAGCTGTATTCTTGGCCTTGGACAGTGCTGTTTTAACCTGTGCAGCAGTAATACTGGGTGCCTGGCAATCTACTGGTATTGTGATTAGTGCTTTGGGGGGCGAGAGGGGTAAAGTTGGCACTGAATCTGTCGGCCAGTATATTGGCAATATCTGTTGGCTCAGTATTGGAGGTACCATTGTGCAGTAGCACAGAGCAAATCTGGGTATTGCCGTGGAGATTCTTTACATAACTATAGAAGGCCTTGTGGTTGAGTTTACTATCTGCTGCAATTCTGTTTTCATAGCTAGCTTTAGAGGATTTGAAAAGGGATTTCAACTTTTTGTTGAGGCTGATAAGGGAGTTTTTCCAGTCTTGGGACTTCACCTTATTCTGCATCAGTTTCCTCCTTCTGCTGTAGAGTTTGTTTATGGCAGGGGACAACCAGATTGGCTTCCTTTTTTTGGAGGAGACCGTCTTGGTTCTATTGGGTATGGCGAGATCCATGCATATGTGTACGTGTTCGTACAGTGTATTGGTGTATGATTTGGCAGTCATGCAACTATTCTCCATTTGCATGGGTGCCGTGAAGTTAGCCACCTCTGTTTTTAGGAGCCCATAGTTAGCTTTGGAGAAGTTTTTCATGGTGGTTACTTTTGCGGGGGGGGGGTGGAAAGGATGTGGATTTCCAAGGTGATTAGTTTGTGGTCATATCTAACCATGGAGGAGTTGACTATTGGTCTAGAGCAACGGTTGCCCATGTTAGTAATGACCAGGTCAAGGATGTTGCTACCTCTAGTGGGGGTAAGAGCGAGCTGGTTCAGGGCATTGGAATTAATGAATTCCAGGAAACGTTGGGCAAGTGTATTGGTACATGAATAGTTTTCCCAGTTAATGGAGGGGTAGTTGAAGTTGCCTAGTATGAGAGTGTTAGGTTGGACCCTAATATTCTCCAGGGTGCTTGGGAACATGGAGTGTGAGTCTTGGGACATGGTTGGGAACCTATAGCAGACATATGTTTAGAACATCTCCTTTGTTAAAAATGCACTTGGTCTCATTTGTTAGAGAATGTCACTATAAGTTAAGTAATAGAGAAAGACAGTTTTAGCCACCTTAGTAAAATATTCTGTGAGCACAGTGCATAATAATAACAACAATAATATCCATTTGTTGACCAGATAGGCCCACTGGACACAAATTCTGTCTGTAGAGGTGACCAGGAAAAAAAGCTCAAAAACAGGGATAGATTTTAAATATTGCTCTTATAAACTTAGAAAGTTAATGGAATGACAGGATCTGTGTTAGTATTCATTAAGGAAATGAAGTCTGAAACTTAAATGTATGTCATTATTTAGTGACTTCAGTCATCAGTGGTTTGCCAGAAAGCAATAAATTTTATGAGGAACAGGCAAAAAATGTGAAGCAAAATGTGAATATTCTGTGACAATCTGGATAGTTGAGAAGGATGTTTAGTAAATACCTCTATATACTGCTGAAAAAGAATTGTTTTGCGACTTTACAGTAATCTATTGTGTGGCTAGGGGCACCCTCCGACCATAACTTAAACTGCGACTGTGGGAACTTTGTTCCTATGCAGCACAAGGTATCTATGAAATGGGTTATTTTTCTTGTTTCCAGGTCATCTTAATGTCGTTTGTCATGAAGTACCATGGGATTTCTTTTAAAAATGTAGTGAAATACAACCTTGTTTGTGTCTTTTGGCTTTTCCCGGTTAGGGGTCGCCACAGCGGAACTCCGGTCTGCTAATGATTGGTAGTTGATTTTTACGTGCCAAGTTACCAGCCCTGACGCACAACTTTCAACGAAGGTACGCCCATTCATGCATGTCTCCACGCAGAAGACGCTAATTTATAAAAAATGTGCATTGCAAAGGGTACATATACAACAGAAAGAGCAGAGCTAATGCTGGAATAAGCATCTAAGATATATATATATATATATATATATATATATATATATATATATATGTATATATATATATATATATATGTATGTATATATATATATATATATATATATATATATATATATATATATGTATATATATATATATATATATATATAGACACACACACACACACACACACACACACACACATACACACGAGCCTCACATGAATATAAAAGTAAATTGCACAATATAAACATTTTCAAAAATATACAATACTGGATCATAACAGCATTATGGTAAACCATTATGATAAACCTTTGAGACATTTTTTAGTTTAATACCTCATATGAATATTGCTTTACATTAAATAAAAAGCTAAGTTATCACATTTACATGGCATACATTTCTAGACTGCCAATCATTAGCGGACAGGAGTTCCGCTGTGGCGACCCCTAACCGGGAAAAGCTGAAAGATACAACAACAACATTTCTAGGTTTATATTGTGCTTACAGCCTGTAAATGATCTCCCTTTTGAATGAATGGACTTGGTTTAAGGGTTATTCTCTTGCAGTTCATTTTTTTAGTACCTCCTGTCTTCAAAAATACATATGATAACTTACAAAAATTGAAAGAAAACACTTTAAATCAAGGACTAATCTTAACAACTGCTAATACTCAGAATGTATAAATTAAAAATATAAACACACACACAGACACACACACACACACACACACACACACACACACACACACACACACACACACACACACACACACATATGCTGTGACACAAATGCAGCAGAAAGCCTCAGCATGGGCATTGTCAGAATTGTGGAATATTTGTACAGGACTTAAATACAGTACCTACTAAATTTCATACATTTTCCATTGTTTCTGGACTAAAAACTACTTTGAACATCTATTTTATTTTAGATTGCTTTAAAGACCCTTTCCTTTCATCTTTTAAATGCACAAACATGATGATTGTAAGATCAAATTACACACACACACACACACACACACACACACACACACACACACACACACACACACACACACACACACACAGTAGAAAGCCCCAATTATAGGCATAGTTTGAATTGTTGAATATGAAACAAAAATTTCAGCATTTATGTGGGACTTGAACCCAGGACCTTCATCATTCCATGCTGTTTGTTGACACTAAAGTAATACTGGATGAATTTTATGAAAAAATAAAGTACAACTAAAATGGCAGCTACATATTTGTTGTTACAGTCTTCTAAGTTCCATTACATTCATAGAAATATCGAAAGAGTCACAGAAACAAATAAATCAAGGCAGACTTAAGAGCCATATCTCAGAAATGATGAAATGTACATTTGGATCGTGTTGTATTCTACCTTTGCTGTTTACAGTTCACACTGGTGTTGTTTTAGTGCTCTGTCGATGCATTCATTAAATTCTTTATACACGAGATTGAGATGGAGCCAGTTCCAGCCAGCAATAAATGTGTGCAAGGCATTCAAGCCAATTCAGAACACTGTATTAGTCTGTCACAGGACACATACACTCATTCGCTCCTGCAGGCAACTGAGGAGTTCCAGTTCGCCTACTGCATGTCTCTGGGCAGTAGCCAGAGCACCTTCAGGAAATGAATGTGTTCAAGAAAGGTATGCAGACTCTACACAGAAGGCAGCACTGATGAACAACAAACCATTGCAGCTCCAACTGGGAGGCAGCAATTCTAGCTCCTGCACCACTGCACCAACCTTATTTTAGGTAGATTACCGAGGAGGGAAATGCTTAAGTATGTTTATATGCCACATTATAACATTACAAGAATAACATGCAATTCTCCTTTGAGGTTTTATTATTTTTATGTTCCACTTTGTGATTAATGCCTAATATATGGTGCATCAAAACACAGATTTAAGTTTGTAATTACATTTGTTAATTTTAGTTCTACAAAGATCAGTTTTAGTGCATTAGCAAACTGCACGTTGGCTTGTCTGCAGTTGCTCTACAGTGAATGTTTGCAACTCCTAAAGACTCAGTTGCTATCATGACCACAAGTCTTTAGATAAATAAAGTGTACAATTGTCTGAATGAGTGTTTTTAGCAAACCATTACTAAACAAGCCTAGTAAACTGCAAACTATCAGTAGGATTTACAACTTACCCCAAGGTTTGGTAACCTTAGAACCAGTGATAATAAATAAAGGATGCAGGGCATGAAGTTCTTTCCATGTTGGTGGGTGGGTGGGTGGGTGGGGGGGTGGCTTTGCCTTGCATAAGATTTCTTTCTTTGTGTTTACTTTAATTTTTCAGGGCTCAACCAGTCTTTGTTGTAATATAATTTGACAAGAAGAACCATAATCATATAAGGGATGTATGAATAGCAGTAGTCAGAAGGAATGTGTAACCGTAAATATCAAGAGGAATTTCATTATCACACAGGAACTAAACCACTTCTCAAATTGCAGATGCAGTAAAATACTTGGAATGCTCAGCTCTGACACAGCGTGGCTTGAAAACAGTTTTTGATGAAGCTATCCGTGCTGTCCTGTGTCCACCACCTACAAAAACAAAGAAGGGTCACTGTGAACTTTTGTAATGGTAAGAAACTGAAGCATATCAAATATTAGTTTTTGTTTGTCATGTCTGTTAAGTATTAAAAACATCAAAATGAAATGTAACTAGCAAGTACGGGCACAGTTGTCAACCCTCTAACTCCAAAATGTGATATGATTGGATAAAATGTGGAACACTACCCCTTCATAAATCTATTATGATTGGGTAAATATGGAACACTGTCTCTACATTAATGTGGTATTATGGATAAAATGTGGAACACTACCTCTTCGTAAATATGGTATTATGGGTAAAATGTGGAACACTACCTCTTCATAAATGTGGTATGACTGAGTAAAATATGGAACGAACTAGGAGCATTAGCAACACTACCTCTCATAAATGTAGAACAAATGGGTACAATGTGGAATACTGTCCCTTCCTAAATGTGGTATTATGGGTAAAATGTGGAACAAATTGGTAACATTAGCAATGATGTTGTTGTTGTTGTTTGTCTTTTGGCTTTTTCCTGGCAAGGGGTCGCCACAGCAGAATTCCGGTCCGCTAATGATTGGCAGTAGATTTTTACGAAACGCTGAGGTGCCAGTTCAACGCCCAACCTTCAATGAAGGCACGCCCATTTTATGCACGCATGTCTTTCGAACGCTACCCAACCGTGGGGAGGATATGCAGACTCCACACAGAAGGCACTCCCAAGCCCAACCGAGAATCGAACTGGAGAACCTCTTGCTGTGAGGTAACAACGCTACCGCTGTACCACCACGGAAGACTAACATTAGCAATGATACCTCTCATAAATGTGGAACAAATGGGTGTAATGAACACCTTTCTGCTAATTGGATCTGTACTTGTACTAAGCATCCTCCCTCCATAATTTGACTCTCATGTCCTTCTTGCTTAAACTCATACTCAAAATTACTCTGTAAATACCATCTCTACGCTAACACAATACACCCTTTCTCACTCTTCATTCAACTTTTTCTGTATTCTGCTGGCACACATTGCTTATGTCTGCCTTGCAATTATTTTCATGTCAATTTACCTCTTTCAAATTTCTATAAAATGCTTTAACTCGTAATCCTGCTCAAGCTAAGCAGCTCAAGTCTTCCTTTGTATATATTTTTTCATGTACATTCTATGCTGTTAACTTTTGTAAAATGTTATTTGTGGAAGTCTTTAGTGTTAATTCTGTTTACATTTTTTGGAGCTTTTCACCCTGGGCCTCCACTGAAATGGGGCACTGAGTGGCCAAGTGGGCTCTCATGGTAACCAAATGTCGATAAATAAATAAATAAAATGTATAACAATGCCTCTCTTAAGTGTGGTATGATTGGGTAAAATGTGGAACAAATAAGTAAAATGAAAAACACCACCTCTCTAAAATGAGGAGCACTTAACAGTTTCAGCAAGAAAGCTCACAGCATGGTCAGACTAACTTACTTTACCCCTAAAAGACATTCAGGGGGATTCAATAAGCCCTACATGGTAGCAACGAAATTCAGATTTGGTAAGCACCATGTACAGGCACGCTCTCCAGTATAAACAAAGTAAATACAGTGGCATGCTAATTACAGCATAAGCAGCTGAATGGCATGCTAATTAACCAATCTAACATGGTGGAGCTATTCAAGAAGCTATAAATCAAGAAGCTATGAATTCTAAATCTTTTGGAATACAGCTACATAAAGGATTCTACATGGACAGAATGTTAGGGGCTGCTGCTGTTTTAATTCATTTGTATGTGCTACAGGTTGAAGCCAATGCTGCTGTTGTCAATAGGCCTAGGCTGAGAAGAAGAAGATTTTTCAAGCTGCCATCCTCAACTCAGAGCTACAGCCAAGCTAGGGGAACCCATCCCATTGGAGACAAAGGTATGTGCAGCTCTTCGAATCTTAGCTACAGGTACCTTTCAAAGATCAACAGGGGACATGCTTGGGGTGTCAAAGGCGTCAGCATTGGGGATCCTCCACCATTTCCTGAATGCTATGCTCCAGCATGCCAGTGACCACATATATTTTTCCCTTACTTCTGAGAAGAGGGCCAGAAATATGCAGGAGTTCTACCGTGTAGCACTGTACTCTGAAGTACTGCGTGCCATAGATTGCACACATATAGAAATGAAAGCACCATCTGGGGAACAGGGTAGGCTCTACATAAACAGAAAGGGCTACCACTCTTTCAATGGCCAAGTCGTGTATAATGCCAAGGGAATCATCTTGAATGTTTGTGCTGGCAAACCTGGCAGTTACCACGACTCACATATCTGGCACACCTTCCAACTGTAACATATGTTTGCTGGGGGGTATATCCTAAAGGGAATTTTACTGGGGGGTGCAGGCTATGCACTGGAACCATGGCTGATGAAACCCATCAAAAATGCACAAAAACCCACGGAAGAATGCCATAATGAGGCACACGTTCAACATAGACCATGTGTTTGGGCTGCTGAAGTCACGGTTCCAGTGCCTAGATACATCGGGGGAGCCCTGAAGTACAATTCGTGGACATGTACAGAAATATTCACAGTATGTTCCATGTTAGAAAACATAATTCTGAGGAAACAGCTTCAGCAGGATCAGCAAGGGGAAGGAGCACACATTCCACCACCAATGCCATGGTCACCACAGCCACAGGTAAATGATGAATCAGAGGAGGATCAGCCAGCTACTGTGGGTGTAGGCAGACATAGGCATGCTCAGTATGCCCTTGCATTAGCTAGGAGACAATGCATAGCACACTCACTCACCACCTAGGGGCCTCAAACCATCCTCCTACTCACATACATATAGTAACACTGATGCCAGGCAACTTACACAACCTTTACCTCCCCATGTATTGGCTGTGTACTGCCTGAATCAAATGATGTTGTAACACTGAAACCTGTTCTTAAGTTCTTACAGCAAACTAAATTGAGATGAAATTTGTTGTCTTTTTAAATGTGCGTCATGTGACTACTGGGCTGCAAGTCACGTGATGTTAACCCACACTATATAAGTATCATGTTTTAATTGTTGTACTGAATGCACTGAAGAAGGGTTTATACCTGAAAGCTTTGCCGTGTTTTGTTTCTTAAATATAAAGTGTTTATCTTCCAGCGTCTTTGTACATTATTACTGCTGCTCTTTGTCTAAGTATACTGCCTGAATCAGACAGCGTCATCCCTGAACTAAAACTGTAGTAAATGCTGCACCTGAACCTGGAGTGTATTGTTTAATAATATGAATGTGTGGCATATCCTTGTATTTCATTACTTGGTCAGGTAAGCAAGTAAAAGTGGGAGATTTGTATAGAAATTACCTTAACATGTGACTTATCTGACTTATATCTGCCCATTACTAAGTAGGCCTCAGGCATCAAAGATTCACACAGTCATACTTCTCAAAAGTACTGATGATCACTGCATGTCCTCACTTTAGCATCATATGTTTGTACTGGAAAATCATTAAAGAGAGAAGTTAGAAAGTAATGATACACATTGCAGTTTATGATTTCACAACCCCCCACAAGATCCTTCTCTATAAAGTTAGGAAATTTTGATGCTATCAACTGTATAACTTTCCAAGGCTAATGTAAGTCAAAGGTACAATTGTCGGTTCAACACCACAAATGCAGATATACTAAGCACTAAGTCAGCTATGCACTCTGAGCATCAAACACAAAGCTTATGTATCCCTGAATCCAAAAGATAGAAAACAGGGATATGGCACATTTATCATCACTTGCACAGGGTGTTGTGTATGGGGGACAGGGAGCCTAGGCTGACATAACAGGTCAGTGAGTGCATGTGAGTAATAAAGAGCAGCAGGCAGACATTTGAATAAACCAACAAATGGCCAGTAAGATAAAATGAATAACTGTGGTGTGTGTCTGTAGGTGTCTTCCAGGTGAAATTAGTGTGTGAGTGTCTGCATGAACAGAGCCAAGCTCTGTGCTGACTCAATGTCTTGGCTTGTCAGATAGGTGTGAGCCATGCATGGTAGAGGAGGCAGTTCATTGTTGTCGTCCCTGACCATGAGAACTGTCTCTGTCAGGAGTTGTACTGGCATGTCCATGCCCACAGTCAGATGCACTGCTGCTACCTGAACACAACTGATGTCTGCTGGATGAACTTCCTTCACAGGGATGCCCAGGACCACAACCTCATGGCTTGCCATGTCTGGGTGTGGACAGTACACTCACTGATGTAGCAGTGGAAGTACTGCCACTATTGTAGCATGATCGGGCACGGCCACATTGGCTGACAGCAGATGATGTGGCTGGTCTACGCCCATGAGGATGCCGTTTTCCTCCCGGCAGCTGTTCCATCACAGACAACACTTGTTTTATGACAGACATCCCTCGGACCATAATAGACACCCCTCATTCCAATGTGTCATTCATCCAATCCATTGAATCTGCATCATGGTGGCAGCAGTCACTCATGTCAGTCTGTGCCACATCTATAACCTTGAGCATTTGTCTGCAGCAGCTATGGGAATGTGCCTGTGCCCTCATGATGGCCCTAAACATATGTTGAGTGGCATGAGAAGAGACACCTGCACCAGGTAGAGAAGGGACAGTAGGAACCCTCCAAGCACCTTTATCAACCCTCCTGTGTGGCTACAGCCGGAGTCAACAGGTATTGAAGCCACAGTAGCCACAATTCCCTGATGAATGGCCTCACCCTTCACCTGTCCAATATCTGAGGACTCACTGAAATGAGTAGGCATAGGCCTACTGGCTGAATCTGATGGAATTGCAAGGGATGGCTGTATGTCAGCCTCAGTGCCAGATTCAACCTCTGTGCCTCAGTTTGGCCACTGTCATCATTAGAGTCCACTGATACACTGACATCAGGTGACTGAGGGCCCACACTCCCACTGTCATGATCACCTATTATAAAAAGAAACAAATGTAAAACCAAAATATCCAGGCTGTAATCCAGAAAAAAGGGTTGTCTATCTGTAGTACAAGTTTATTAAGCACTTTCGGCTATGTACAGAGTAGGCTTCATCAGAATACATTACAAACAGCACACTTCTTCGTTAAATAGAACTCATTGACCACAAAGATAAAACAATTAATTAAAGAATCACCCCCCCCTACATTACCCATTAACTCTTAAAAACATATAGTAGATTCGTATTCCATACAGAAACAACAGTCAATTCATCACTAGAAAAAATGCTCTATCACTAACTATAAAAATAATATTTAGTTCTTAGTTTTTCTTTCCTGCAAAACTGAGACCATGGAAATACTTTCATTTAACCCCGGGGGAAACATTGCTGCTGTTCTTATTTGTCATTGTGTTTCTTTTTCTTTAAAGTATTTTTCCAGTCTCCCCTCTTGGATTTAATTTGACCTGCTCCACAATTCCAAATGAAAATTTTGTAAAAGATGCACATATTGAAGAATGTTTATATAGTGCACAAGTTGTTTTTTTGTTTTTGATGTCATTAACATGCTCATACATCCTACTTTTAAGTGGCCGTTCTTTTTTTCCTAAATAGAATGCTGTGCATGAGTTGCACAGAGCTATGTATACAACACCTTTAGTCAAACAATTCCCATTTACAAACACTATTTTACTTTTTAGCCTATTTTGTAGAACTACAGATTATTCTTTATGTATATAGCAACACTGTCTACACATTCCACATGGTCTGGTGCCCCTGCTGTTCACCTTTGTGGATTATATCTTACATTCAAGAAGGCTCTTAATGTTGTGCCCTGTCTTATTAACAAATCTAGCACCCTCTCCCAACTTCTTATATATTTCTTGATTAGTTTTAAAAATTGTCCAGTTTTTGGTGATAATACCCCTAACATCCTTATTTGTGGAATTATATTCAAGTACAGAGGCCCTTTTGTATTTATCATTTTCCTTAATCTTTTCCACATTGTTTTTTTGTACTCCTACCCCTAATAAGGGGAGATAGTCAATGCCCCACTTGCATTGTACTTTTGAAATTATTTCCTCGATCATCTGTTTGGGGTACCCTCTCTTCAAACATGCACTGTAATTTACTTAATTCACTTTGTAAATCATCATGATGGGACATCATTCTGGCAACCCTCACTGCCTATCCCTTCACTATACTTCTTTTTTGAGCAGTAGGGTGATTGCTCCCATAATGTAAATATGTGTTGCAAAATGTAGGTTTTCTATATATACAAGATCAGAATCCACCCATGTCATTAATAATTTGTACATCCAAATAGTTAATACTGGTAAAATCATAATTATAGGTAAATTCTAAGAAGTTAGTTGTTTCACCTATGTAATGTATGAAGTCAGAAATCTCATCTTCAGTACCCTTCCATAGGACAAATATGTCATCCAAAAACCTGGAATATAGTTGTATTTTGTCCCAGTAGAGGCTGTTGAAGATGTGGCAAGTTTCCCATCCAAGGAGTACTATGTTGGCATAGACAGGGGCACAAGCTGATCCCATTGCTACACCTCTAATCTGCAGATAATATTCTCCCGCTGATACACTGACATCAGGTGACTGAGGTCCCACACTCCCACTGTCATGAACACCTGTTATAAAAAGCAACAAACACAGGGAAAAATTAATACGTACACTACTATAGTCCAACATATGCTAACAAAGTAGCAGTACTACCATTGTTACAGACAGTACAGCAATACACACAACAGGCTTGACATCAACAGCACATACTAAAATATTTCATTAAATTGCTCAGCAGTACTGACATACAAATCTTGGCTTACCATCTGCAGATGAGATACTGCTCTGCAATCTAGATGGTCCTGGAATAAGTTAATCAAGAGGTAAAGGCAAGATCATTACAATTACCAGTAAAACAGGGGGTAATAATTTTACCCCATTATATGCCCATTAACTATACTTTCAACAAGAATGTTGCTGTCAACACCAACCTAAGCTAATAACTTTAGCAATCTTCAATCCCTCCAAAAAATGACATGTGACACAGAAGTAACTTATTGATTTCAATTGTTTTACTATACAACCGTATTTAAGTGTTGCGATACCAAAACCTACCTGGAAGCTCCTCCTGAGATGTGCTTACTGTCTTTGAAACTGTTGCTCTGACATCCAGCACATTCGGTACTGCACTCTCTTGGGAGCTGTTTGGATCCCTGATATTGGCTAGGAACTCTTTATTGAGTGTTAGTGGTGGTTCCCTAGCAGGCCCTCCCCCAGTAACCATGTGGTCATGGCCCACTGCAGCTGCTCTCCTCATTGCAGATGTGATAATGTTAGTGGCCCTGTGGTGCACCTGCTCATATGTCCTGCAATGGCCACTCATGGTATTCACGTCATCAACTATCTGGTACCGTACTTGCATCCTACATGCTATATCTCCTTGTCCCCTTTCCAGGAGAAAAGCATCATGTTGCCTAAAGGCATCCACTATCACCTGGTTCTCAGCATCGGTAAAGGGGGTTCTCCAAGAATTGACACACCTGGGTGGCATACTCCTAGGTGTCCTGAAAGACAACAGAAGAATAATACACATAAGTCTCACATGACTACAAAATAACTACCAGATAAAACAGAAAATGTAGCCAGTCAGTATTACCCACTGGAGAAACATAAAACAGTCTAGAGATGTGAAATAGTAACAAAAGACAGGATGCAAAACAAGGAGAGTAACAAGAGCAACATATCCCTGTTTGTGCCATAACAGTAACTCACCTTTGCACCCTGCAAAAAGAACAGTCTATCATTGTTTGTACCATAACAGTAACTCACCTTTCCTCCCCCCAAAAGAACAGTAAAATCATGCATTTTGCTAACAAACCACATTTGAAATGCTAAAAGTGATATCAAAGGAACTGTCCCTGAAACATTTGCACATATTTATCACTCAGCATTCCATTTTCATGTATTGGCAATCATATATACCTCTGAAATGGCTTGACAAACATACCCATGCCATCAATACACTTCTAAGTAATACATACAGATAAAAGTGTAAAAGCCTTTCCTTCAGATTTTTTCTTAAATACATTGCAGCGTATGCAGTATGTAGCTGACAAAATGGAAGTATACTTTCTGAAGTTCAGTACTCCTCTGTACAGATATATCCTGAAGAAATAGCATATATGCAGTCTTCTGAACATAAACAAGTCTCCTCACCATCAGTTTGCCTAGCTACATGGTTGCTTTTTTATATGATGTCGATTCAGAGCTGTTAGCATGGTGAATATGCAAATGAGATTTGAACTCATTAGAATTGCTGAATCCCAAATATTTGGATCCATGTAGGAGATGTAAAAATAGTGAAGGCACTCCCTCAGTGTTTGTGTTTAATGGACTGCAAATGTGAATAATTACTGACTGGGAGAAGGAAAACACAGCAGCACTGCAGGCTGCCTTAATTCCACTGGGTGTGTCAGGTTAGATCGACAAAGTGTTACATGTAAGGATGGAAATGTAAGTAAACAGTGGACAATTAACAGATTGTGTTCCTTAACATCCAACCTGATCTTTGTTTTCTGGCAACTGCATATGATATTATTTCCAATTAATATCCTCACACATTTTAAGAGCAATGATATAGAATGACTTACACACTGCATGTCTCAGATTACTGATTAGATAAATGAAGACTGACCAACAAACGCAGGCATGCAAGACAGAGCTGTATGTTTGCAAACAATAATCATGGCAAGGTGTGTGATCACTAGATGCACTACATCCAAAACTAATAAATGTACAAATAACACTTGTATGGTTTGACATCACTGTAGATACTGTTGCAGTTGATTGTGTGCAGACTGAGTTCATTTCTTTGCTGCAAAGCTGTTTGTGTGGTAAAGAGGGATAAGGCACCCATCCTGTGTTCTGAAGGTGCATTTGAGTGAGAGTTCAAATCCAAATCTAAGAAGACATATCTGATGTGAGCTATCATTTTCTTGTGTGTATGTCATACATTGATTTTCCTTATTTCAACTACTTTCCCCTTTTTTCTTTTTCTCCTTTTTTGTCTTGTGTTTGTATAATTTTTTTTTTTTTTTTGGGTGGGGGACAAGTATTTGCATGGTGTTGTGCGTAGTGCAATCACAGGAATGGAGGAAATGAATGCAGGGTTTTGCTGCACTTATCCTCACTTGTGCAAAGTGCAGCAGGGTGCAAACTGGACAACTGGACCACCGCCCTAGGAAACAAGACCCAAACAGCCATAAATAGAAACTGGATGCATTCAATTAATACTATTGGGCACCATGCAAACTCACTAAGTTGAGTTGCAAGGTGAGACCTTAAGAATGATTAGTGAAATAGGGAATGTCATGTAACTAGTCCTGTAGCAGCAGGTGTAATTCTATAGCTGGAGGACAGATGGTCCTGGGTTCTAGTACAGTGTGTGCAACCTTTGTTTTCCTGTTGTGGCATTGTAGTTTATAGCAATGAACTGCAACATAGACAAGTGTTATTTCGATCTTCTTGTGGCAAGCGGTGTAAGTGTAGGACTACCATATACATAGTCCTGGGTTCTAATACAGGATATTCCATACACTTTCACTGGTGTTCCACTTCCCATTATAGTCACTCTCACTTATAACACTTGAGATAGTAGAGTTGATATTAATTATATGTATGAGGGCTGGGACATTAGTATTGTGTCAGTCATTTAATTATTTATCCATGTATTATCTCATTTATTATCAGATGTATCGATGTGGGTATACTGTGTTGCTTAAGGGTGTGCACTACTGAGCAATGCATTTGCATGATAGTAATCAGAATGCAAGAGATTTAGTGTGTGCACTCCAGTAAATGCAATAACTGAAATTGGGCGGGCAAGTATCAGTCTCCATTGCTTTAGATCAATAGCAGACATGGCAGACATTTGTGGAGAAGGTGCAAGACTTAGGGCAAAGAGATGAGGTGTCCAGGAGTCCATGATTTTTATTGAATTTCTAGGTAAGAACCGCAGTGACAGGCTTCTGTGGGGGACTATTCTGGCTCCCAGTATAAGTCAAAGGCTTGGGATAGTTTAGCCCAGGCTGTATCCAGTGTCATCGGTATCCCGCACACTGTAGAGCAATGTAGGCATCATTATAATGACCTACTGAGGAGGAAGAGGATACATTCATTTGTTGGATTGAGGAATTTAGGACTGAAGACATCATACACCTGTGAAAATATCATCTACAGAGAGTACTTGTAAGACATAGAGAGCTCATTATAGACAAGACTGGTATTCATAATAGTCTTCTCTTCTGTTCTGTTTTTTCCACAGCTGTCAGTTATCATGAGTGCAATGCTAGGACCCATGGTGCTAGATTGATGAGGGAAGCATGACCCGGAAAGTGTGCCCCAGAAATCACAGATGTACAGGTGAAAACAGCCCTTTCAAAAGCCAAAAGCACAGCGTCAATGGGGCCAGATGGTGCCCCAGGCTGCGTCTTGCACAAACTACAGAACAAACCCCACACCTAAACACACTGTTCAACCTCAGCCTTTCTACAGGCTACATGCCCATAGAATGGTGCACAGCAATGATTATTCTGCTCCACAAAGGAGGGGCCACAACGGACCCTGGTAACTATCCCCCCATATGCCTGACTAGCCTGGTCTGCAAGGCTATGGAGCGCATCATCATGGAACTCATTAACAAAGACATTGGTAACCCCCAAACACTTGACCTGACCCAGTTCAGCTTTGTTAAGGGCAGATCATGCCTACTAAACCTGGTTGACTTCTTCGAGACAGTCACCAAGGGCATAGATGAGGGGAAGGTAGTTCACACAGCCTACCTTGATCT
The DNA here is from genome assembly GCF_019279795.1 of Protopterus annectens. Classification (NCBI taxonomy): domain Eukaryota; kingdom Metazoa; phylum Chordata; order Ceratodontiformes; family Protopteridae; genus Protopterus; species Protopterus annectens. Next base: position 705,579,296 of record NC_056725.1, on the reverse strand, counting down.
TGCCAAGGCTTTTGACACCATTCCCCACTTGGGAATTATAGAAAAATTCACCAGCCTGAACATAAACTCCTACATCACATGATGAATTGCCAACTGGCTTACAGACAGAACTCACACGGTAAGGATAGCGGGCTCCAGGTCTGACTCTAAACCAGTCACAAGTGGTGTCCCACAAGGCTCGGGCCTGGAACCCCTACTGTTCGGCATATACTTCTCAGAAGTACAGGGAAACACAGGAGGACTATGGCTAACCAATAAGAAACAAAAAACAAAGAACCACGTCTAAAGCACTAGGCGGAAGTTTAATCCAAAGTACATACGAATTCACTTGCTAACCGCTTTCACCATTACAAATGGCTTCATCAGAGTAAGTGAAAATCATCCATACCACATCTATTTAACATTATTTATTTAAGTAATTCATTATCCAATTTTCTATTGGCTGTGTCACTAATTGTTTGGGTATTTAATATGTGGTATGGATGATTTTCACTTACTCTGATGAAGCTATTTGTAATGGTGAAAGCGCTTAGCAAGTGTATTCGTATGTACTTTGGATTAAACTTCCACCTAGTGCTTTGGACATGGTTCTTTGTTTTTTGTTTCTTATCAGTTTTGTACCTTGTGGGTATACACTTTTGGGTTTTGTTTTCATCTATGGCTAACCAAGTTCACTGATGACTGCAAAATGGGAGCCATAATCGACTCTCCGGCTGACACGGACATTCTCCAAAAGGGTCTTACTGAGACAGACACCTGGTGTCAAAGTCATGGTCTCAAGCTAAATGCCAAAAAATGCATAGTCATCCTGTTTGGGGAAAACAAAACACCCATGAATTACCACATAGGTGGCAGCCCCCTCAATACAGAAGAGGTAATAAGAGATCTGGGGACCCAGGTAGATAGTAATCTCTCCTTTGACAATCATATTGCCAAAGTAGTTAGGAAATCCTTCTATGCAGCCCATCAAATTACTAAAGGGTTTGCATCCAGAAATAAAGAGGTTATAGTGTCCCTCTACTCGTCACTCATTAGACCCATCATAGAGTACAATGCCCCATTTGGGATGTACCTCATAAGACACTTCCAACAGCTGGAAAGACCACAAAAGTACCTCACCAAGAGGATTACTGGCCTCAAACATATGTCTTATGCAGCCCGACTGGAAAAAACTCCAGCTGTACTCAGTTGCATATCGCTTACTCAGAGGTGATTGCTGCCTGACTTACAAAGCCATGTCCAACTCAGAACTGATGGACATGCTCCACCTAAAGAAATCCAAATCACTGTGAGCCACTCGCTCTAGTGAACTAAACCTCGCCACAACAATAAATAGAGCATCAGAAATGCTTTGGTGGTACTGAGATGTGAAAGAAATATAAGCCGATAAATTCCAATAGGTTATAAACCAGATTTATTGAGCCAAAAAGTTTAAAAATCAAGCGCTTTCGTCTCCAAAGTTAGGAGACTTTATCAAGATAAAGCATGCCCAAAGAAACATCATCTTTATATCATAAACATTAATTAGTAAAAGAACTATGAACCAGTCACATTCATTACTACTAAAGGTTCAAAATACATATGATACATTGTTTAAAGGTGGATTAACCAAATATTTATATTTAAAATATAATGGTTGCATTTACTTGCAGTACATTGAACTCATACTGCTATACTGTGTTGCCAAACATTGACAGTCTTGCATTTTCACCAGAAACTTAACTTATTTAAACATTAAAAATATAAATTTATTTTATTACATTTAATCCTAGGTTAAAATGCATAATCTTATATATATATAATACATGATATATGAATGTACGAGTGAGGATCAGAATGCACATAAAAATAAATATAAAATATGAAATATGACATATAAAATATATAATATATAAAAAATAACCCTGTTAGCAAAAATAAATGTTGTGAAATTAATGTATAAAAATACATTCTAAAACCACATATAAAAGCATAAGTACAATATAATAACCATACATGTAAAAGCTTTTTACATCTGCCTATACTAAAAGTTCATAAGTAATGTATAAATATTATGTACTAATAATAAATATTTAAATACTTATTCTCACATTGTAAGGTTCAACATGCATAAACAATCTATCTATCCAGGGCTTTCAGTTTCAAAAAACAAGTGACTGAAATAGAATCATTCAGGCCTGGCCATTGAGTGGCATTTGTTCTCAATTGCCATAGAGTTTCATTCCTTTCCAAATATAATGGCCATGGTCCACCCCTTGGGTTAGATTCCATTGGTTTTATCACAGTAAATTTAAAACTATGACCTGGCCATTCATTACAGTGTCTAGCCAAAGCATTGGTGTCTTTCCTTAGTTTTATGTCTCTCAAATGTTCTATTTTAATCACTTGTTTTTTGAAACTGAGAGCCCTGGATAGATAGATTGTTTGTTTATGCATGTTGAACCTTACAATGTGAGAATAAGTATTTAAATATTTATTATTAGTACATAATATTTATACATTACTTATGAACTTTTAGTATAGGCAGATGTAAAAAGTTTTTCTGTGAAAGCTTTCTTTGAAAGCTTTTATATGTATGGTTATTATATTGTACTTATGCTTTTATATGTGGTTTTAGAATGTATTTTTATACATTAATTTTACAACATTTATTTTTGCTAACAGGGTATTTTTTAAATATTATATATTTTATATGTCATATATCATATTTTATATTTATTTTTAGGTACATTCTGACCCTCACTCGTACATTCATATATCATGTATTTTATATATATATATATATATATATATATATATATATATATATATATATATATTAGATTATGCATTTTGACCTTGAATTAAATGTAATAAAATAAATTTATATTTTTAATGTTTAAATAAGTTTAGTTTCTGGTGAAAATGCAGTACAGCAGTATGAGTTCAATGTACTGCAAGTAAATGCAACCATTATATTTTAAATATAACTATTTGGTTAATACACCTTTAAACAATGTATCATATGTATTTTGAACCTTTAGCAGTAATGAATGTGATTGGTTAATAGTTCTTTTACTAATTAACTTTTATGATATAAAGGTGATGTTTCTTTGGGCATGCTTTATCTTGATAAAGGGTCCTAACTTAGAAGATGAAAGTGCTTGATTTTTAAACTTTTTGGCTCAATAAATCTGGTTTATAACCTATTGGAATTTATTGGCTTATATTTCTTTCACATCTCAGTACCACCGAAGCATTTCTGCTTTTTTTGGTTTCAGTTTTACGAGGTTTGACTGAATAAATAGAACATGCTGGAGGGATAGATTCCTGTCCTAACTACATTAGGCAGAGCCCCTCACTAACACTCTTCAAGAGAAGCCTTGACGAGTGGATGAGTAAGAGAAAATACACCCCTGGGATCACTTCATTGGCTCTTCTTGACAGAGGCTCAGTTAATTAATCAATGGGGTGGCTAAAACTGACACACTCTGGCTAGGCTTATAAATGCCCTCGGGCAGATGGCCTAGTACCTACCTATGAACCTATGAACCTGTGTGTTATGTATGCAGCAGAAGAGTAATTTTATTGTAGCATTAAAAGTTAAAGATAGCTTTTTTGGTATTTTACAGAGTTGTATCAAATTGAGCATGCATATCTCAACTTTAAAAGCAAGTATTCATGCATTAGTCTGTAGCACAAACCAAAAGTACAATATTAGACTTTAGTCAGAGGCTGTGTGTTCAAATACCACACTTTCCATCAGTATAGTACTGTTAATTCTTCAATAATATTTAAATTAAATTAAAAACTCTATACCAGTGGCACAAATGCCCATTAGTATGTATAACTGGAACACGCATATGTGCATTATGTGCACATGTCAAGGATTACTTGCTGCAATCTGTAGTATAGTGTGCATCTGTTAGGAGGTGTATGCTTAAATGTAAAAGCTAAGATAATAGATTCAAATAATTGCATTAATGCATTGTATGTGACATATGAATGTACTGATCTTATCTCATTTTTTTCTCTCACCCCATCCCTTATATCACTTTTTTTATATTATTTTTATATTATTTATACAAAACAAATTAATGGAATTTTTTTATTTTATTGTAAAAAAATTATTTATTTTATTTTATTTTATTATATGTCATCCAAATGTGTCCATGTCATCCATGTGTACCACATCACTACATTCTCTACATCACAGTGGGGTAGTCCTGTCCCACAAGATCTGCCTGCCCCCTCACCTGCCCCAGCATAAATGCCCAGCATGTCAGAGAACCAACCTGGCAGCACTGCCTCTGCTGCTTCTGCACTACCTACACCCTCAGGTAGTCCTGCACCAGAGGCTGGTCTAGTAGTACCCTCTAGAACCAGTGGCGGAGGTGGTGATTTTATCATCTGCACCGAGTTGCCAGGGATGGTGCGCAGGGTTGTGATCTGCACTGTTGCTGCACGCCTATGCTGACTTGAGAGGCTGCTCTCCCTCATTTTGCATAGTACTAGGAGTAGGAGAAGGAAACTTCAAGCAAGTGAGGTGACAGTGATGACAGTCCAGTGGGTGAGGACTCGATTCTCACTGTCACCCAGCTTGATGACCATGGGTTTGGGATGCCCTCACCTTCACCCAAATTATGGTGTCCCCTGACCTTTTGTGTCCATCACCAACTCTTGTCTTGTTTTTCTTGTCTGTCTACAATTGCTTCCTCGCCTACCCAATCTACCTGACACAGATATACCTGTGTCCCTTCTCCAACATTCCTCTCCCTCTCCAAAAAAAAAATAAATAAATGGGCACCTATCCCCCCCCAAAAAAAATCATTCCATACCTAACACTCTGTTTTGCACATGTCTTCTTCACACACTTGAATCAGCATGGACCATATCCACAGGGACATAGCTGACATTTACTTGACCCTACTCATTTTGTTTTTATCAAGGGTAGATCTTGCTTATTGAACCTTGTGGACTTCTTGTATACTGACCCCAAAGATGTGGATAAGGGATAATAGGACATACCACCTATGTTGAGTTATCCAAGGCCTTTGACACTATCCCCCATCCATGTGTCATAGTGAAGATCTCCCATGTGGGAATTAAGCCACACAGTAGTAGAGGAATAGAAAACTGGCTCGCTGACATAACACACACTCTCAAAGTTGGGGACTGCACCTCCACCACTAGCCACTTACTATTAGAATACCACAAGGATTATTGCTGGGCCCTCACACTGTTTGTAAACTACTTCCCTGAAGCACAGGCAACAGTAGATGGCCTGTGATTTACCAGGTCTGTAGATGACTGGTAACTGGATGTACTAATAGAGATCCAGGAATGGTAACATATTATGGAAGGGGCTGCCACACACAAATGATTGCTGCCAAACTCACAGACTGAACCTTAAAGCATATAATGGCTCAATGTCCCCTTTGGCAATGAAGAAGCCCTGCTAATTAATATATACATAGCACCCCTCTAAGCTCGAACACAGTATTGTGAGACTTGGGAACACATGTTACTAATCTACACATTCATCACTATGTGTCCATAGTGGTGACACACACATTCTGCATTGCACACATCATACATATAGAGATCACATCCAAGATCAGGGTGGTCATACCACTGCTGTACTTACCCTTATCAGATCATTAATTGAGTATGATGCTCCCTTTGGTCTGTACCTCACCAGACACCTGCAACAATTGGAGAAAACACGGGGTTGTGCCTGGGAGACTCCAGGGCCGCCAAACATGACATACATGGAAAGACCTGTCAGTGTACTCAGTATCATGCAGGCTGCTAAGAGATGACCTATGCCTGCCCTATGAAGCTGTCGCAGACACTGCCCTACTGTAAATGCTGGACATCTGTAAATCAAATGGGACAAGAATAACTTGGCCCAGGGCTGTCAGCCTAGCCTATGACATAAACAGAACATGTTGGGGAGACAGATATATCTGCCAATGACTCACACTCCTCTGTAATAGGCTCTTAATGTGTGTGAAGCAGTGCCCCTCACTGACCCTGTGCAAGTGCAACCTTGACTACTGGTAGGGTGACTGTAAAGTCACCTCTGGGGTGGTATTTACTGTATCCACTCTGGAATTATAGATAAACGCACTAAACTAGGTATAAATCCCTATGTCACAAGATGGATTGCCAACTGGCTCACTGACAGAATCCACACTGTGACAGTAGCAGACTCCAAATCCGACTTCAGATCAGTGACAAATGGAGTACCACAGGGTTCAGTCCTGGGTCCTCTCCTGTTTGGTATCTACTTCTCTGAAGTATAGGCTAACACAGAAGGTCTTTGGCTAACGAAGTTCACAGATGACTGCAAACTAGGAGACATAATCGAAACTCGTAACGATGTGGACATCCTACAGAAGGGCCTCACTGAGACAGATGCCTGGTGTCAAAGCCATGGCCTCAAGCTCAGTGCCAAAAAGTGCATTGTCATCCCCTTTGGTAAAAACTCTGTACCCATGAACTAAAACATAGGCAGTAGTATACTTAACACTGAAAGTGTGATAAGAGACCTTGGGACACAGGTGGACAGTAGTCTCTCCTTTGATAATCACATCGCCACAGTAGTCAGGAAATCCTTCTATGTGGCACACCTCATCACAAAAGGTTTCTTATCCAGAAAAAAAGAGGTCATTATTCCCCTCTACTCATCACTCATTAGACCCATTATAGAGTACAATGCCCCTTTTGGTATGTACCTCAGAAGACATCTACAACAACTGGAAAGGCCTCAGAAATACCTCACAAAGAGGATTACTGGCCTCAAACAGATGCCCTATGCAGACCATCTCAAAAAAACTCCAGCTTTACTTCGTCACATATCGCCTTCTCAGAGGTGATCTCTGCCTAACATACAAATCTATGTAAAACCCAGAGCTGTTGGACATGCTCCACTTAAAGAAATCCAAATCCCTCCGAGCTACACTCTCTAGGTACCTAAACCTTGTCACCACAATAAACAGAACATGCCGGAGGGACAGATTCCTGTCCCAGACACTTCCCATACCCTGGAATAAACTACCTATCTATATCAAGCAAAGCTCCTCATTAGCACTCTTCAAGAAAAATCTTGATGTTTAAATGGGAAATAGGAAATTCACCCCAGGGATCACCTCTGTGGCTCTGCTCGACAGTGGCACAGGAAAATAATTTTCTTGGGTGGCAAAAGCCAGGGTACCTTTTTGGCTGGGCTTGTATAGGCCCCAGGGCTGATAGCCTAGTGCCTACCTATGAACCTATGTCCCTCAGGGACAGGGCCATTTGGTGCTGCTCACAAAATGCTCTGCTAACAATGACCGTCCAACTATGCTCTATAAGGGTACTTGTGTTTTTACACAGCTAGGCTTCTAAATACTGTAGGGTCATTAGGATATTAACCTCCTATGAAACTATAAACCTATGCAGGCCTCCCAACATTTTGTCTCCCACATGGCCTGCTGATGTCATCTACTATAAGTTCATTTGCAGTTATGTAAAAGTCAGACTTGTGCTGTGGAGCATGCATAACATACTGTGTTCTGTAGTTCCATGTATTTAGATATGTAGGGGTTCTGTTCTAACTACAGTCAACTGTGTGTGTGTGTGTGTGTGTGTGTGTGTGTGTGTGTGTGTGTGTGTGTGTGTGTGTGTGTGTGTGTGTGTGTAGACAGAGGAGCAGAAGTGTGTATCCCACAGTTACTGCTCCAAAACCATGGATTGGCAGTATTTTAATTCTTGCAGATGCCTACATCCATTTCATGCAGCCCACCCAACAAGTTGTCTCCCACATGGCCTGCTAATGTCATCTAGTATAAGTTCACCTGCAGTATTATAAACATCAGACTTTTGCCATGACCCTTGTGTAAAGTACTGAGTTCTACAGTCTTTGTAGTTAGATAGGTAGTGGTTCTATTCTCAGAGCAGTGAACAGGGTGTGTGTATGAGCTCTGGCTTGACATTGCAGAGGGCCTTTAACACCATCATGTGGGACACTGTTATTACCATATTCTTCTCAACAGACACTGTTAATGTCATCAGCTATGTGAAATTTTTGGATATGTAATACTCCCAGCAGATCAAGCAGACATCACCTCATCCTATACCAGACAGATTACAGTGACATGGTTTTAACTCTATCCACATAAATTATGACATGGTTTGTAAGCCCTGTGTTATCTTGCAGAGAAAGCCCTGTGGTCTGTCCAACTGCTGCATGTGTCTGGTGAGGTACATGCTAAAGACAGCATTATACTATTTACTGTTATGATTAGTTTGGCTATAGTGCTAGCACACAATTCTAAGATCTGCATATAATAGTGTGGCGTATGATGTGCACAACATATGCTTTCAATACCAGTGTAGACACTTGGTGGTTGAAGTTCAGACTGCTATCTGCATGTGTTCCCATCACTGGGTGTCAGCATAGCAAGACTGTTGTGAATGCTGTAATTAACATAGAATTCCAATTTTCAGACGGACAACATAAGACACATTTCTGCATTTAGTTGTAGATTGTATGCCTTTGTCCCCATTCATCTGTGTTAGCTCTTCCTGTACTAGTTTACATTATATATATTATATATATATATATATATATATATATATATATATATATATATATATATATATATATATATATATATATATATATATATATATATATATATATATTATGTTATATGTGTAATTGGTAGACTCAGTGGTTGCACCCAGTATGCAGGAATCAGGAAACTTGGTAATGCAAAGGCCATATACTTTAGCCTGAACTGTTGAGAAATAGAGTCCAAACAGTGAAGGGCCAAGCACCGGGGGTTTGCCAGTGGTGACAGCTATACTGGTACAGGGTGATTCACCAACTTTCACACTATGTGTTCTGTCAGTGATCCAATTGGTTAGCCATCTACTGATGTAAGGGTTAATTCTCAGCTCGGAGGGTTTCTCAATAATACCTGCATAGGGGATTGTGTCAAAATCCTTGGGCAAATAACGATAGGCTTTATGCACTGTCTTACTTTTATCCAGGCCTATCACACAGAAACAATGGCCTGTGACAACATCATTAATTGCCTATGACATAACTCAGTACATACACCTTCCTGATACGGTTGAATACATACTTCAACACACGCGCCACAAGGGCTATATTCACTTACAAAAGTGTACATCAACATGCATCTATCTGAGTAGAGGGGACAGCACCTGATGCATGCAGGTATAGCCACAGCCTGACTTTTCTTGACTGTGAGGTAGACCAACATGTGATCATGGACCTCTTCTACATGTACACTAGTCATATTCTGGCTGTGTGCAACAGACCTGTGTGAGTTGTTAATGCTACATCACGTCTGTTACATCTGATAGATGTCTTCAAAGAGGTCATTGAGGATATGCCTGATGGCAACAGTATCATCTTGTGGAACTTGACCAGGGCAAGGAATTTGACTCAAATTCACACTGAGGAATTTACTCAGCACTCTCATATGTGCTATAAACAGCTGTATCACCAAACTGGTAGACCAGTGTATCACATACATGGCATCTCACTATGTTGAAATGCATGACATGACCTATATCTCAGGTCCGGTGATCATGTCCATACATCAGGGATTTCAGCTAGGATTTCCCCTGTTTTGCAATACTTTAACATTTGTCAGTCCCTCTAAATGATTTTTGTTACTTCTTAAGCATATCTCCCTTTCCTTGGCTCATCCTATGTTCGCTCCTGGAAAACTTTATCTGCCATCCATCTTCATGCTGGTAATCCAGAGTCTTGATCTGCTGATGATAAAATGCAAAGTGAACTCCTCTCCTGAAAAATCATACTCATGGATTTATAATGGCAGTTGACACAGGAAGTGATTTGCAAGGACCAATCAGGTCCTTGGTTCATCACTTCTGTGTCTTAAAAAAAAAATGAAAGAAAGAAAAGAAAAAGACAACTTACTTCCCAGCTGCTGCAGCCAGTCAGGTCCCTTGCTTCACTGAAGTGGACTTGACTGAGTGCAGTTTTCAGGCAACTTAACAACAACAAAAAAAAAATTGAAAAAAGTTTACGATCACGAGATAGCTTTATATCACACAGATGTGCAAAATCCATGAGCTGCCATGCTGAGCAGCGAACAAAGGAGACAGAGAAACTCATGGCTGCTGCATGGGGGCCCTCATTTGTGGGGAGATAATCAGGGGCTCCTCGGAGGGTGCCTAATGTCAGCTATGGTTATACAGAATGATGAAATGTATATCACATGGGATCACCCATTACCAACAATTCAAAAAATAGCTGCTAGAAAACCAGATGTAGCCCATGAAAACAAAATAAAATAATTAAAAAAGAGCAAAAGTAGCATTGCTCGTTGAAATTGTTACACCTAGCCATTACAGTGTCTCACATACAAAGAGACAGTTATAAAATATCAAGATTTGCAGGCAGAAACAAGAGCAATATGGAAGAAAGATATTCAGACAGTTCCAATCATACCTCTCAAGTGTACCTCATTACATTACAAGGAACATACTTCATCTGGGGTTCTTAAAAAGTTCACATTCCTCAAAGTTCCACATTGAAAGGGTCTGTCACACATTCAGTGTTAGGAAATTAATTAAGTGTAATCCATGGTAAACAGGAACGAATCATATTAATTCATTAAACAATCTTCTTTATAAATAAAACCAGCATATTTTAATCATCCTATGACCTTCCTAGTTGAAGTTGTTAGAATGTGTTTCACACTTGGCCCATTTGTTCCATATTATGAGGGCTAGTGTTCCTTGTTTTGGAGATGAAAGGTTGAAAGCTATAGTTCCAATGGTGGCAGGAGCAATGGGTCTAAAAGAATCTACAGTCATATTTAGGCACACTACGTATACATGTAAGCACCAAGTATACACGGTTGCTTTATATCTTGTTGAATAGCTCCTCCATCTTGGATTGGCTAATTAGCATACAGTTCACATGCTTATGCTATAATTAGCATGCCACAGTGGCTACCTTGTTTGTGTGGCATTACACACAGTGTAGAAATGCTTACTGAATCCAAAACCGTGAGCTATCATGTGATGCTGCAGCACAATGCACACATGGTGTAAACAGACTGTGTAGGGTTTATTGAAGCTGGCTGGCCATCTTTCTAACTTTATTAATTTTAAGTATGCAAAACTACAGCATATTTTAGAAAGCCACTGTTTTATGTAAAGCTTTTTTGTAGTTAAAATGAGGTAGAATTAGTACACTGGAAACCTGATTTCTTTTTTATTTAGACATACATAATTAAAATGTTGTTCTTTTTTAAAAACAAAAAGCTTGATTTTCATAAATCTCATATTAAATATGGCAAGATAAATTTCATATTAAATATGGCAAACGATACAAAATATTATTTTGGTATGGTATTTCTATTTTCTCTTCCTGTTTTTTGTCTTATTGGGTTATTCCTAACTTAGTCATAGTTGAATTCAAGTATGAAATAAAACTGTTACAGTTTCAGAAGAGTGTGCTAAAATTCATATAACTCATACATTTATCAGTTACAGTTTCAGAGCTTAGACCGAAAACCTACTAGTTTTCTATGATGCAGTGTAGTATAAAAATATGTGAAGGTGGCAACAGTCATTTTATATAAATTTGTTTTGTTATAAGTGGTGTAGGAAATGGTGCATGGACATTGTTGATGGGGGGGAAGGGTCAGTCAAAGACTGTACCCCAATAAAATCTTTATATTACCAAGGCTGGCCCTTTTGTGAGGGCATACTAGTTATTGTACAGCTAGATATTGCCTAAATTAAATATTCTTGAGCATTAAACTGTTACTAAAAAGACTGCTTGATTAGATGTGCCACTGAATAATATTTACTTCACTCACTTTGTTCTGAATTTGCAGTTATTTGAGAAGTACCTTTGCAAAAAAATATTTTGGTAGGAATACTCATTTAATGCAATAATGACTGGATAAAATGTGCACAACTCTGATATAATCTAGGGGTATGGTTAAAGAAATTTGGATCTGCTTCTCTAACATTTTTAATTATGTCACAGTTACAAACTTGTCTTTTCTGCTGCTCTCTATTTCTCCTGTCTTTATTCTTTTTTCATATTTGATCTAGCCTGCTGTATGTGTAATACATACATGTACAGAATATATCTGTCTGAATATACACACATCTATCAAAATATATCGGTTTGTGTATATGCATGTATTTTACAAAAAATGTAATACTAATCAAGAACATTAAAAGGTAACCATTTGATGTTCTCCTTTACAGACATTTACTGTCAGTTTTGCATTGAGACAAGTCTCTCAGCATCCCCAAACCCTCACTACTTATATATACCAAGTCCTCCAGTATCCCAATACCCTCACTACTTATATGCACCAGGTCCACCAGCATCCCCATACCATCACTATTTATATATACCAAGTCAAAGTTTGAGAAACCTCAGAGAAAAGGGAAATCCCTGAGGAAAAAAATTAGGGAAAAAAATGACAATTTACTTCCTGGCTGCTGCAGCTAGCCAGGTCCCTTGCTTCACTGAAGCAGATCTAACTGAGTGCAGCTTACCAGCTTACAGACACATTAAAAAAAAGAAAAAAGTTTGCAATTGTGCAGGGTGACGTTACTGCAGACAGCCACACGAACATCCAAGCGGTACCGTGCCGAGCAACAAAAAAGGAGACTGAGAAACTCACGGCTGTTGCATGGGGGCCCTCATTCACTGGGAGATAATCGGGGGCTCCCCACGATCGTGAATTCAGTGGGTGCCTAACGCCAGCTATACATGCACAGGTTGTTACTGAGATGTAACAAAGTCAACCCATGCTACTCGGCAATAGAGCAGTCACCTAACATAGTAGCACAATGCAATATATTGTAGCACGACTGACTGCCAAAGTGCCCATCCACATGCCTTTAGTATATGGGGCTTACAAGCCCATACACAGGCAGGCATGAACACTGTAACGCATTTTATATAGGTATTCAGAAACATTCATGTTCATGCTAAATGCCCTCATTTGAATAACTACAATATCTTGTGACCCATTTTAGCACAATAATAGCCCAGAAACCATTACATTGAAGATTGCATTACTGCACATAATGAACAGAATATTGTTAGCCAAGTACACAGTTGTATAGGCAAACTGACTGCAAAGAGGACGACTGGTAATAGGCCATGGGATTGAGGTAACCACACAAGTGTGCAGTCACACAACAGGGATATACTGTGGGGGGGGTGCTACAGCAGTATGCTTGACTGGGGGACTGGTAAGATATGGACAAATGATGCCAAGATACAGAATACAGAGCAGGGCTTTTTACAGATCAGCTTTGGGTGGCCACTTTTACAAAAAACACCGATCAGGCACGGTAACATTACTGGGGTGAGTGAGAAGTCAGCAGGGTACAGTGCTTAACACAAGCTAACATGCAGTGTGGTTGGGGGGAGTTACTGAGCCTGGGTAACAGGTCAGGCTGCCAAAGTGTTTAGCTGTGCATGATCTATGGTATTGTGGTCTGCATAGCACATGGGGACAGCTGGGCCTATGGGATGTATCCACAGTGGAGTCAGAACAGTGCCATCCACAGCAGTGGCATACATTCTGCAAGACATGCTGCAGGGGCTATATAGTCTGTGTTTCAGTTGTTCTAGCTGGTGTAGCAGGCTAAGTTTAACTACATGACACACAGTGGTGACATACCCAGTTCACCCACACTATGACAACACCTCCACATGGAGTCAGCATTGCAGTAATAAGGGCTGTGGACACTGGCAACAGCCAGGCAACAGTTTTGTATACATACACTGATCCTGAATTGTACCCACATGTGTACAGGTACTGTAATGGAAACAAAGTACTGGCAAAGGCTGGAAATGTTTATGACAGCAAAGATAGAGGTACTGTTATTGGCCCTGTGAGCTCATAATAGGTGCATCATGGGGAAGGGCAGGGCAGGCAAGATGTGGAACAAACTAGTTTGACATGTTAGTGTTGTGGGTTATCATAACGGAATAGTTAATACAACACAAGTGTTGCAGGGTGACTGACTTGATCCTGTATGTATGATGTTGAGTGCAGGAAATTACCAGGGACAGGCTGGCCACTGGGAGTAAGCCACCTATTCAGAAAACTCCCCTATGGACACTGAGGAATTTTTGTTATTCATCTCTGGGTAAAGTGAGTGCATGCTCATACTATGAGGAGGTCTGGACATGGGGTATGGGCTGGTGACAACAGCACAGATATCTCTTTGGGATGCACCAGGTATTTATGCACATGTGCCAACACCATAGGTCTCTGCTTCACTATTGTTACTGCTGTACTGATAGGAAGCATCCACATATTTGTCTACAGGCACATCTGGCTTTCACAGTGCAAATCTGCACCATGAAGTACCAGCTATGTGCCATTAAGCTTTGTAAATAAATGTAGTAGTGTGTATACTATATGGTGGGATTGTAACTGGTATACCACCATTGTCACGGGTATGGTCTCTGTCTACTTTCAAAGGTTTCACTGGTGGAGGGTCTGATACAATGGATTGGGGCATGCCTGATGTCAACATGTCAACAGTGGCTGAAAATGAGGGTACTCTGCAAACTGCGCAGTCTGAGAGAGAGTGACACCATCAGCAATGATAACATTGGCAGGTAGGATCCCCCTGTGATTAGTGAAGGATGGCCCACCTACATAAACTCAGCCTAAGGTGCATATGCCTCCCACAAACACACTCGTGGCAGCAGAGACCAATGCTGCTCTTGAGGCATACACATATAATACAGGGGAGAGGCATGCTTGTAGTCATTGTCACTGTGTCACATGCATATTCTCCAGCAACCTGGGCATCAATTAGCAGATTTGCAGGACAGTGGTACAGGCTCAGACAACTGCCAAACACACTACATCAGAGTGAATAAGTGAGATGTGTAGTATGCATGAGGAGATGTGATAGCCTGTACTTCCTGCACAGTGACATGGCATATACAAGCCTGGAGTAGATACGCTTGCTAAAGGTGACCCACTTGGCATCAATTGTTACTGTCCCTGGGTTACTGGAAAATGCCCACATTGGGCACGGTTGATGCCTAATGCATGGTGTATGGTCACGGGTCAGGCCTATACAGCTGTCTCACATCACTCTAAGGGCTGCAGTGCTGTTGCCACTTGTCATGGCTGTCTCCAGTCCTGAATGTGGACATTCTTACTGCTGTGGGCTCTGGTTTCACTTTGGGTACATCCCATAAGGCCAGCTGCCCCAAGTCACACAGTTTCATGCCATCTATTCCATCTAGGTGCTATGCATAGTACAGTGTCACATTGTAGCTGACTAGCTGTGTGGACGTAGACATTGTAACTTGATTCCCACCACACATGGAGGGGCAATGGTGGGGGTCCCATACATGATCCATAAGTGCTACATCTTCAATCTTCAATGGTATGCATCTCATCCTGGTACTGCAGGGCCACCCAGGACACACAGCTAGCCTTCCCCTCTTAGAAGCTCTACCATATCCCTAGAAGATGTGATTCCTGAATGACTATTCACCCACCTACATGCCTGACAACTGCAGCCACTTCCCATAACTCTGCATCTATGTTAGCATTGCTGTTGTCTGTCACTGTACCCCACCCCACTTGTTCATATGATAGTGACTGTACCCTGCCCACTCCTCTGATATGTTTTCCTGTGGTCATGCCTGATGTGTTACCAAACACTGCACTACATAACCTGGGAGTACTCTTGCATATACCATTTTTTTAATTAACTGTGTTGTCTAAGTCATGGCTCATTTGTGGAACAGATACCACTTCCTGCTGAGTGTGCCAATGATGTCCCCATGCTGAAGCTACTTTTGCAGCACCATGTTGAGTAGCATAGAGCAGACAACAATTATCTTGCCTTAGATCACCAAAGCAGACTGCAGCACATTGCCAGATGTATCTAGATAATGGAAGGGGGCAGTTCAAGCATTTTCTCAGTGATGTTACAAATATGTGACAGTGATATGTTATATGCCATTTCTGACATATTCTTTGTGCTATGGTATGGCATCATAAGTCATGGTTCTAAAGTGTATCCTGCATTACCTGCAGCCAAAATAGTGAGCACCATTATGAGTGTCCTGCAGCCTACATATGTGGGAGAGCTTTATCACCAAGTACATATCTTCATCTACAACAAGATCACTTTGCATAAATAGTTGGTATAGTTCATGTTTGCCATGTGGGACTTGTGGAGCTACTTGGGCAGTACACAGACACTTTGTACATAATACCCTGTGCACTGCAGACCACCTGGTAGTTGGAGTGTAAATCCTTCTAGTTGATGTACTAGATGTCATGCGGTATGGGCAGTGTGGGTGCTGTCAGTGGCCAACAGAACCTCAGGGAAATGCAGAGTGTTGTTTCACTTCTTTGTTCTCTGTGAGAACTGTGATTTCCCTCCTCTGGGCCAGTGATCAAGGACCCTCAATCCTCACCACTGACACTGGTGCGGAATGTTCACTGTGAGAAAAATAGACACACACACACACACACACACACACACACACACACACACACACACACACACACACACACACACACACACACACACAGTATTTTCAGATGCAGTTCCCTGCACCAAGTACAATCAGATGCAGTTCCCTGCACCAAGTACAATTTCCTTTAAGAACACAAAGAGAATACACACTCCAGTCCTGGGGCTGAGCTTCCTCTCCAAGCCCCAAATAAGACTCCCCACTGACCACTATACAGCTGTGTCCTTAGCAGGGTGTTCTAATCCAAATCCTCCACCATCTCTGTGAAATCAGTGCTGTCAGTGTCTCTGTTCAAAGTAGCTGTCACAAACACTCTGAGATTTGATTTTCATACACACACACACACACACACACACACACACACACACACACACACACACACACACACATACACACACATACACCCACACACCTGGGAAAGACTGGCACATTCTACCCACTCTGCCATTTACACCCAGACTATAAGGTAGTTTTACTGCCACCAGAGCACCCGTAGTCAGCTATTTTAAGGTTCCTACCAGGGTACCCAATTACACTTAGTAAAATTAATACTTATACAAATGGTAGTGTTTAATCAAGCAGCAAGACTTTAAGGAACATAGAGCCCTCAGTGCCACCAAATAAATGCAAGTACTCTCAAAGGTTAAATATTTTCTAAAAGACCAGCCACAATGAAAGGTTTACATATATTTAATATTAAATAATAAAACAACATGAAAATACTGAATATCTATTTAAACACTAGATTTTTAACCCAGGAAATATATAAAAAAACACAGATGGAAAGACTTAGAGAAGATACTACATTTAGCTAATCTCACTGTATTTTTTTAACTGGCTGAAGAATTACTGTTCTATAATTACTTACTAAAGCAAGGCAAGATGAATGTGGATGACTGTCTTGTCAGGTCCTATAATTACTTACTAAAGCAAGGCAAGATGAATGTGGATGACTGTCTTGTCAGGTCCAAAAACAGAGTGCACACCTCACATCTCTCACTAGTTTTAAAATACAATTTTAGTGCTGGCTACAGAATGGCAAACCATCTGGTCACCTGACTGTGGTTCCCACACTACCTCCTCTCTAGAAATTGAACCAGGATCTGGCACTGATGTGTCACAATACACACATAAAACTTTAGCTAAGGTTTATTACAGCAGCTGGAAACTCTAAAACAATTCCAACACTTCCACCCTCCCTGCAGAAACTAACAAGCCATTCTTTGGCACCTCACAGTAGCAATTAGTTCACTACTAAGGACAACAGAGCAGGATCCTAGTCCAGGCATTTCACAGACATTGTGTCTGTGGCTGCATTCAGACCTGTGAGATTAAATCTTTATGGCCTAAACCAAGTCATTTAATTTCAGGCTATTTTTCCTAAGGTTAGCTGGTCTGAGCTTAATCCATTCCCTTCCAGTATCCTCTGTTAAAATATTTACATTTCATCAATTACAACAATACAGTCTGTCATACATGAATCTTTCAAAATATTTACGTTTCATGTATTGCAACAATATAGTCTGTCATACATGAATCTTTCTTTTCTGTCCAGCAGAATCCACTGTTGATGCATTTTTAACAAAAGCAAATTTGCAAATACATTTTTAACACAGGCATCTGTACAAATCATCAATAATAAAAAACACTGAAAATGGAAAAGCCACGACTCACTAGAAGTAAATTCACAGCAGTCTTTTAACAAACCACAGCAAACTCCACTGCACACTTATAACACGGCAAAAAATACACAGAGATTAAACACTTTAATGAATCACTGCGTTTTTCATCCTCCTGTAGACTTCATCAGATACTAAAACCCAACACATCATAACCTGGCTTTTATACATAAACTAATTTAAGCCATCCAATGAGAGCAATCCACCTATTAATGGAAATTCAATCAATAATATTAAAATACATATAAACTCTTTAAACCCTCCCTTAACCAAGTCTAAAATTCATAAACATTATTAACACTATTAACATAAAGTAAACATCCTAAATTGCTAAAACCCTAATATTATTAAAAAAAAACATTCATTAGAACTTCACAAATAACCAAATACATATTCATACAAATCAGGAACATTTCTAAACCAATGACTCCATCTAGTGGACGAACAAAATAAATGTTTAACATACCTAAAAAGTTTAATACAATACAATACATATATATTAAAAATAAATAAATAAATAAATAAATATATATATATATATATATATATATATATATATATATATATATATATATATATATAAATAATATGTATATAACTAATATGTATAAAAATGCATAAATAGACATACCTACAGTAGATAGCACTATAATCTTGCTGCTCTAGTTTTAAACGGGTGCCAGGGGAAACTGCATCATTAATTCCAGGGTACTTATTGGCCTCTAACACTATCTGCCAATATAATTCCCTGTACTCAATTTTGGTTCCCACATGCCACCCCTCGTGTCCTTTACAACTTTCTCTATTACAAAAAATTTATAACTAGCTGAAACACAAGATAAACTGTGTTTGTATAGCACTTAAAATAGCAGCTGAAGCCATCTCCTATCCAGTTTCCCTACTAATTAACTGTTCCATATCCGAGCAACGCATCCCCACTCTCTGGAAAAGTGCTCACATCATACCCCTACACAAAGGAGGTCCCTCCACCGACTTCTCTAACTATCGGCCCATAGCAATCTTACCCCTCTATCAAAAATCCTTGAAAGGTGTGTTCACACCCAAACACTTAACCATCTCCTAGACAATAAATTACTTACAAATACTCAGCACGGCTTTTGCCCCTACCATAGAACTACCACAGCCCTTATTAGCTTCACTAACACCATCAATCAACTTAGAAATAAAGGTGAGCTAGTATCAGCAATCTTTTTAGAGTTATCAAAAGCCATCGATACAGTGTCTCATAACAAACTGCTGACTGCCTTGTCCAAACTGAACCTAAGCTACTCCACTCTAGCCTGGTTTCAGAACTACCTCATAGATTGGCAACAAGTGGTATGGCGGAACAAAACTCTCCCTTACTACCAATAACTATGGGCGTGCTTCAAGGGTCTATTATTTGCCCCCTCCTTTTTAACCTGTTTACAAATAATCTCCATAATGCTACAACTCTAGCCACACTTATACAGTATGCAGATGACTCCATTGTCATATGTTCTGCCCCAACTCTACCTGAACTGCAGAACTTAACCCAAACATCCTTCAGTGCTATTGAACCATGGTTGGCAGATGCCCAGTTAATCTTGAACCCAAATAAAGCTAAACTCATGTTCTTCCACTCCACTAAATTCAACACCCAATCCACTTACTTCAACATCACATCCAGTAATAAGACTTTGATTGAACCAGTGCCATCCACCCAACTTCTCGGTGTTGTTATTGATCAAAATCTGAAGTTCGACTTACACATTGCCCAGACTGTAAAAAAGTACACAAGAAAATAGGTACCTTATATAGATGCAAAAACTACCTAACCACAAACTCCAGAATAACCACAGCCAGAACTCATCTTCTGTCAACTTTACTATATGCTTCACCCATCCTTACCAACCTCTACAAATCAGACCTAAGCAAGCTAGATGCTTGCTATAATAAGATAGCTAAATTTTCCACTTGCTGTCTCCTAGAACCCATCATTGTAAGGCCCTAAGACAATTGGATAAAACTACTCCACCAAGTCATTCTCATGCAACTCTCTACTGCCCACCAAATGTACTATAAATCTGATAAAACACCAGCTCTACAAGGTCTCCTCAGTCCCCATATAAGTACCCATCCACTAAGATCCACCAGTAAAGCTCTAATTGAAATAACCAGGAGTAAAAATAGCTCAGGTGACTCTCTATACTCCTATTACATTGCTAAACTGTGGAATGCCTTACCACATGAAATTAGACCTATAACTAGCTTAAAAAAACTTTAAGCATCACATTAAAGCCCACCTCACCAATTCCTGGACTTGTACATGTCCTGGGCATGGATAGCCCAAACCATGGAACTAGCTGATTTTAAAATTTTAATTGCATATGTAATGAGCATTGAATTTAAGCCATATGACTACCTTATGTTGTTGTTTTTTTTCTTTTTCACTGTTAATATCTGACAGATTTTAAGTCTTCAGTTTGCTATGCTGCCTGTATATAAGACTAAGTATCATAATTGCACTCTTATTGTATACAATGTCACTACCTGCTACTACTATAAGAACTGTCTTCTAGAAGCATTGTTATACAAGATTATTGGTCTTGTCTCCCACTTGACCAATTTATTCTGTTCTAGTCTTTTTACCGTTATGAATGTCTGTTACTATTTTTTTCTTTATTGTATTATACAATTTTCTTTCTACTAACAAAATAGTTTACTAACAATGGAGCTTTTCTCCTTGGGCCTTCACTGAAAAAGGTTTTTATGCCCAGTCGGACTCTCCCAGTAAACAAATGTAAACTAAACTAAAATAATTATTGTGGTTTTTGTTCTGTACAGCATTCACATGTTTGTAAACCTTTTTCCTTAGTTTTCTTTTTGTTTTTCCAATATAAAATGCACTACAAGTCTTGCAAATCACAATCTATACCATCCCTTGAGTGTCACAAGTGTTGTATGTTTTACCTACTATATATCTGTCTCTTGATTCAACATATAAACTCTCAGTATTAAAAATGTATGGGCACTGATTACACATTCCACGCCTATATGTTCACCTATGTGTAGAAGTCATTGGTTTGGAAATGTTCCTGATTTGTACAAATAAGTATTTGGTTATTTGTGAAGTTCTAATGAATGTTTTTTAAATAATATTAGGTTTTTAGCAATTTAGAATGTTTACTTTATGTTAATAATGTTTATGAATTTTAGATTTGGTTAAGGGAGGGTTTAAAGAGTTTATATGTATTTTAATATTATTGATTGAATTTCCATTAATAGGTGGATTGCTCTCATTGGATGGTTTTAATTAGTTATGTATAAAAGCCAGGTTATGATGTCTTGGGTTTTAGTATCTGATGAAGTCCACAGGGGGACGAAAAACGCAGTGATTCGTTAAAGCATTTAATCTCTGTGTATTTTTTGCCATGTTATAAGTGTGCAGTGGAGTTTGCTGTGGTTTATTAAAGGACTGCTGTGAATTTACTTCTCGTGAGTCGAGGCTCTTCCATTTTCAGTGCTTTTATGATTATTGGTATTTGTTTACACTGAAACAATCATTTGGTTTGGTTATCTGTACAAATCAGTTTAATATTAAAATGACATATAATTCTTTACAAAACCCCAGCTAGCTATGCTGGCATATGTTACACATGCACTGCCCTACTCACTCTGGCACAGATAGCACTCTCACATCATAAGAACAAATATGCTTCTCTGTAGTTTATATTATCACATCAGAGAAGTGGTGTAAGATTGGTGAAGTAGATCAGAGTCACATCCAGCACTAGGTGGAGCAGTGGGCTTGCGGGGGCTGCCACAACATTTAGTTTCATTATGAAACATTTTTAAAAAATGTTTACATTTCCTGATTAAGGAAGCATTCTGTATCTGTTGTCATGTCTTTAGTACAATGCATGCACAACAACATGGAGGGATTTGATAACTTGGAACTGCTGCTTTGCTATCATCCTCTTGGAGTGCATGCATGCATGCTGTGATAGACCAGGAGACAAGTATTATTGATTCAGTAGGTACTAGTTAAGTGTGTGCTCCTGTATAAAATATCCTACTTAGGGATGAAATGGCAGGTTAGCTAATTAGCTTGCTCAGGTTCAAAACCTGTACTTTGGCTGCAGGAAACAAGACCTTTAATCCACTACATAAACTACCAGACTGATTCATCAGTTGATTGAAATGTTCTAAAATGAGTAACGTTTGACTTTTATTAGTTCATATATTTTGTTTCACTCTTCAAAGCTACAGGTTTTCAATGAATGTGAGTTTCAATGCATTTTCAAGGAATGTGAGCTTCAAGGGAAGATAATTTTACTGCTGCTCATATTAAGTCCTTTTTTAATGTGCAACTGTTATGTTTAGAAAATGCACGTCAGTGTTTGTGCTACAACATTTGAACGCAGTGCTAATAGCACAATGACAGATGGCTGTGGGTTCTACTCCCATATTTTGTGGATGGAGTGCTGATAATGCAGTGCACTTTAAGTGGGTGGAGGGCATGTTGCATCCCTGAGTGTGTTATCCTTTGGATGAGATGTTAAATCAAGGATCTATCTGTTTGTGTTAATAGTAGGTGCCATAAGTGCTTTTACATCTACCTGTGCTATCAAAAATAGTAGGGGAAAGTTTTCCAGTGTCCTAGCAAAATTTCCCCTTGTATTATAAATACCCCTAAGAGCCTCCCCTGAAAAGACATTACTAGCCTAGTGGGACTAACCTGGTAAACAAAGGGCATTTAAATTAAAAGTTTTAAATGATTTGCATATCTCTGCTTTCATTTCAAAACCAAAGAAGAAAATAGAATGCACACTGACAGTTTTGAGCAATGTTTATGTTAATTGATGGGAGAAGGACAAGTAATGGGGTACCAGAATGGCTGGGTGGGGGTCTTGTGCATTCCCCTGCATAGGACCCCATTTGACCATGATCTGACTCTGAGGCAGCTGCCTGAGATAGTCCTATCATTTCCTCTCATATGCTGGAAAATCCTTTTAGCAAAGATGGCGAATGCTACACAGACCATAGTGTCTACTGGGGTAGGCCATCCACAAATCCTCTATGATTCACGGAAGGGCAGCACATGTCTACTAACTCCTATAGCGTGCCTTTGTCTTTACAGTAGCGGTCAGCTATGTCACAGTTGTGAAGGTGAAAATTTGATAGTCACTAGCAGGCTCATCCGCAGTGTGGTGGGAAACTGGGGTTCCTATCAAACGATCAAACTGACAGATTGTTGAAAGTCATATAATATATATACGTATGACCAAAAATGCAGTCCATTGAATGTTCTGACTGATAGCATTACAGTAAGGATCAGGAAATATGCCCTTTTCTCCACTGTAATGCAGTCTTGGAATTGCTATAAATAATTAGCAGTGGGTGTAGGGGGGCACAACCCCCCCCCCACAAAAAGCATGTTTTTCTGTTGTATGTGGGTGTTGGTTTCCCTTGGATTTTTTTTCAGTGGACTGAATGTTTGATCATATGGTTTCACTCATATGACTTTTGACAATCTGCCTGTTTGATGGTTTGTCAGAGATCTGGGAAACTGCATGCAACATCTAAGACACTGAACTGTAAAAGTAGCCACTAATGTATTCTACATGGCTACTACATGTTCTACTCCTAGTATCTTATTGCAGTAAGTACTCCTGTTCAAAAACAATCCTGATGTTCAGAAGAGCTGATTGCTGTGTTACATCATGCTAATTTTATATGTGTCTGAATTGCTCCACAATGATTGATGATTGATGTTGTCATTGGCATACATGATGGCTCTTATTTCTATATTTCCTCTCATTTTTCTGTCATTGTATGGAAATCTGCATGCAGTGCATACAGCATTATTTAGCATAATTGCATTGTGTGTGTTTCTGAATTACCCCCAAGCAGGCACCACTCACCATATTTTTTTCACCCTATGTAAGTTGTTTCTGAATTCCATGGACATAAAAAGATGGAGCACAGAGGATGGCTGTTGTAGATGTCAGATTATAAGGGTGTGTGTGCTCATCATATAGCACTGATGTAGATGTGGAGTACCAGCATTCCGGAATAAATGTGGTCATGGATGAAATGCATGTATTTCATGTGTGGCACTTTAACTGCAGCAAACCAATTTTTACATTTGAAACAAGTATTTTTATTAAATCTTCTAACAATACAACTATCCAACCTGACACCCACACAAAACTCCTAGGGGTCATTATCTATGACGAACTAAAGTTCAACCTACACATACTCCAGTTTATAAAAAAAAAAAACAAACCAGAAATTAGGTCTGCTATATCGGAACAAAAAATTCCTAACCCCTGAATCTAGACTTACCCTGAACCAGGCACTCCTCCTCCCCTCCCTCTTATATGCCACCCCAGTTCATACCAATATCCAGGCCTCCACTCTAAACAAACTCCAACAGACTTACCATAAAATAGCTAAATTCATTACTAACTCCCCATACAACTCACACCACTGCATTTCTTTAAACTCTCTTCAATGGCTTGAACTTCCCCAGTTTCTGCTATCTTATCAATTTCATATGCTACACTCTGTTCTTTATAAAACCTCCTTCTGTCCATTTCTATCTTCCTTAGTCTCCAGCTACATCCCATCCCAGACCCTCCGTACATCTAACCAACAATTACTTGATATCTACCACCCAAAAAGGTCAGTAGGCAAGCTACTCTAAAACACTCCCTTGCCCATGCTTGGAACAAACTTCCCCTTGACTTAAGTTCAATCTCCCACACCTTACACTTTAAAAATTAACTAAAAGCTTATTTTCTCAATTCTAGGACCTGCCCTTGCCATGACCCACCTAGTCTTCCTTCCCTTTATGTACCCTCAAAAGGACCATACTTAGTACCTCATTACACCTCTCTCTCCAATGTGTCTACTATGCATTTGCATAATTTTATACAAACAAAAAACTTTTATTGTTGACCTATTGAATTATATCAATGTAAAATTATGTTACTAAGCTTCTTTTTAATGCAACTTTAACTTTATGCATGTAACCCAACATATGTGAATCTTTTTGCTATAACTGCTATTACATCAATATTGTTTAAAAATGTACTACTGGAGCTTTTCACCTCGGGTCTCCACTGAAAATGGGCCACAGGCCCAGATGGACAAACCCGATTAACAATTTTTCCCGCTCAACTCAGAGTTGAGGTGTCAGATCAGGAAGCTGAACAGGGCAGAAGAGCACCATGTCAGAGAACTGCAAAGGGCACCAGATTGCCTATCTATGGTTCTATAGTTCTGCTGAGTACCGTCCATAGTTTTGTTGGCCATTCATAGGTTGTGTGATGTCCTTGCTCTGGGCCAGTAATCAAGGAGCCCCAATCCTCACCACTGACTCTGGTGAGGCACATTCACTTAGAACAAAGATAGATGCACACAGTATTTTCAGATGCAGCTCTTTGCACCAAGCACAGTTTCCCTTAACAGCATGCAGGGAGCACACACAGTCCTGTGGCTGGGTTTCCCTGTCTCTATTCAGGCATAAGACTCCCCACTGACGCAGCTGTAGAGCTGAGTCCTCAATCGAGTGCACTAAGCCAGGTCCTCCACCCCATCTCTGTGAAACCAGTGCTCTGTGTCCCTGCTCCAAGTAGCTGACATACACACTCTTTGAGATTTGATTTTCACACACACACACACACACACACACACACACACACACACACACACACACACACGCACACACTTGAGAAAGGCTGCCACAGATTTACCAGCTATGCCTCTTTTGCCCTATATAGGTACTGCCACCAGAACACTGCAAAGCCAGCTACTCTAAGGCTGTTACCAGGATACCCAATTATACTGAGTAAAATTAATACTAATACAAATTGTAGCGTTTGACCAATGCAATAAGGCTTTCAGGAGTGGCCACAGTGTGACCAAATATATATAAGTACACTGAAAGGTTAAAATATTCTCTAAAAGACCAGCCACAATGAAAATGTAAATATAGTTAATAATAAATAATAAAAGAATATGAAACTGCTAAATATCTATTTACAATAAATACCAGAGTTTGAATAACACGAAATATTAACAATAACACAGATGGAAAGGTTCACGCAGATACAGAAAAACAATACTTAACTAATCTCCCTGTATTTTCCTGACTGATCTAAAGAATTACTGTTCCCTGGTTACTTAGTAAAGCAAGGCAAGATGATGTAGGTGAGTGATCCTTCTTTGTCAGGTTTCCAAAACAGATTGCTCAGAGCTAAGAGACATGTCTCACTAATATCTAAATATCATTTCAGTGCTGGCTATAGAATGACATCCCATCTGGTCATCTGACTCTGGTTTCCACATTACCCCTTTTACTAAAAACTGAACCAGACTCTAGCACATATGTGTCATAATACACACAGAGAGCTTTGCTAAGATGTGTTATAACATCTGGAAGCTATAACACGATTTAAAAAACGTCCACCCTTCCAGGGTAGCAATTAGTTTACCTCTAAGGACAATACAGTAGGATTCCTTATCCTGGTTTTTATAGACATTTTGCCTCTGTCTGCAATCAGAACTGTAAGATACAATCTTTATTGCTTAAACAGGTAATGTAATATCAGACTATTTTCCAAAGTTAGCTGGACTGAGATTAACCTCTTCTCTTCCACTATCCCTGTTACAATATATTCATTTCAACAATTACAATGCAGTCTGATATGCAGGTGTATTTCTTTTCTGTCCAGCAGTGAGTCTACCTGTTATTATCAAAATTTCACTTACCCAAAAGTCACATCCACGCGATGACTTTGCAGAAAACTTTATTTTAATGAAATCCTGTATCACCGGAGTTTCACTCTGGGAAATTAACCACTTGGCCACCACGGTAATATTTGCCATTTTCCCCGCTATAGTATGATCTTGGAATTGGTATATTTAGTTAGTGGAGTATGGGGGGAGTAGGTTTGCTTTGCTTCCTTTTGTTTGCTTTTGTTGTTGTTTTTTTTTTCTTTGTGGTGACCAAGTGGTTAGTTTCCTGGAGTAAAACTCCGGTGATCAGAGTTTTCTTTAAAATAAAGTTTTCGGTGAAGTTATCTCATGGATGTGGTTTTTGGGTAAGTGACATTTTGGTAATACAAAGCAGACCCCCAGCATGACCCACTGTTGGCACATTTGTAACACAAGCAGCTTTACAAATACAATTTCTCACAAGCACTTGTACAAATCAGATTGTTATACAAATGACATATAATTCTTTATAAAACTCCAGCTAGCTATGCTGGCATATGTTACACATCCACTGCCCTACTTCTCCTGGCATAGCTGGCAATACCTCACATCATCACATCTCCCCTCACTTTGAAGACTCAAGCTAGTTTTTCAAGTGACACTTGAGAAACGTGGCTTGAGGGACATGAGCCAGTCTGGGAACACATTAACAAATACCCTGTCGTGAGAACTCATCTGCACTGGCATTGCTGAACCCACTACAGTGCTGCACTGTCATGTGATATGCCTGCAACCCTAGGGTCCACCTTAATAACTTGACATTTTTCTGTCTGGCTTTATGTAGCCATAGATCTCCCTCAGACTTCTCCTGCCATCCACTGCAAATACTCAGCACTAGGGCCTCCCTATCATGGTAAGGCTTCATCATGTTAACATGGTACAATTTGTACCTCTGCCTCCTGCCTACCAGGTTTACCATGTAGTTAACATCACTGACCTTTCTTACCACTTTGAAGGGTTCTTCCCAACCTGCCTGCAGCTTATTGTGTCTGATAAGAATGAGCACCATAACCTACCGTTACAGCATACTCTTGGGCTGGAGCATCCCTGTCATACAGACCTTTTTCTACTGTTGGGCTATTGCCAAGTTCTCCAGGGCCAAGCTCATAAGCTCCCTAAGCCTTGTCCTAAGGATTAGGACATATGCCACAACAGACTCCTTGTGGGATTCACACTGACCCTCCCACTCATAACAAATCAAATTTAAAGGCCCCCTCACCCTATGCCCATACAGCACCTCAAACGGTGAAATACCTCTGGATTCCTGGGGTACCTCTCTGTATGCAAACAGCAGATATTTGTCCCACTCTCTCTTAAACTGGTCTGCAAAATGCCTGTAGCATGGCCTTTAGTGTAGAGTTTATCCTATCCACAAGACCATTAATGTGGTGGTGGTAGGGGGTGGTCTTTAAGTGCTTCACCCAACAGCGCTCCTACAGACAAGCCAGCAGGTTTGACATGAAATTGGCATCTCTGTCATTATTTCTCTTGGGAAACCTACCATGCTGAAAATCTCTAACAAACATTTGCCACCTCCTCTGTCTCGATGAAGGACAGACCCACTGCTCAGGGTATCTAGTAGCATAATGTACTACCACCAGGATATGCTTCTTCCCTGTGGAATTTGGGATACTCAGATGCCCCACAATATCCATAGCTATCCCCTGAAATGGCTCCTCAATCACAGGCAAAGGCATCAACTGAGCTTTGATCTTGTCTTCTGCCTTGCCTACTTTTTGGCACTGGTCACAGATCCTGCAGTACCCTATTACATCCCTTGCAATACCATGCCAATAAATGTTCTGCATAATATGTCTCTTGGTATGCTTTATGCCTATATGACCTGCAAAAGGAATGTCATGGGCTATGGATATAAGTGCCAGACAGTAGGCTCTGGACAGTGCCAACTGCTGTATTACCTCACCCTCTAGCCCTCACTCAGGGGTCCACTCTCTATACAGTAACCCTTTGTTCCAGTATACAGACCCCCCTGTTCCTTGAGAATCAGGTGCCTCCTTAGCTACCTCACTCAAGCTTTGCAATGTTGGGTTGGAGAGCTGAGCCTGTCTCAACTCTACCTTGGTGACCCTCCCCAGCTCCCCTTCCACAGGAAGTCTGGTATCTTTTGACAGTGGTGCCTCACTGTCAGCCTGAGTACTACCTGAGTACTACCACTCACCTCTGCCCTTGCAGTCACCCTGTCCAAGAAACATCAGTACCTACCAGCAACTGTGGCTCACCTTCAGGCTCACTGTTTCAGGGTTACTCCATCCCTGAAATAGCCACCTCACCAGCCCTGACTTCAGGAGTGGAGTCTGTCTGGGTCTCCCCCAGGTTACCAGCCCCACATGCCTGTCTTCAAGCCTGACTGCATGTAACTGCATGCACACAAGGTACTGCATTATTAAAATCATACCCTATCAAGACATCTGCAGGAATCAAAAGCACCTACTTGCTTGTTTCCTTTTCTACCCTCCATATCAAGGTGAACCCTGGCAAAGGCATTTGGAATGGAGTCCCTAATAAAACTCTGACTGGCGTGGACTGCCCAAGCAAGTAGTGCTCTTCTTTAACCACTGCAGGCTTCACAATGGTTATGTCAGAGGCTGCGTCTCTCTTAGCAGTGACCTGTTTTTCATCCACTAATCTAGGATATAAACCCTGGTGTTAGTCTTGTAGCCCTGTTGTGTCTGGACAACTTACCACTGGCATTCTGTTATTCCTACTTGCTGGCTCCCATGCCTTTTGTTTCCCACCTTGCTTCCATGGACATCTGTATGCTACATTTAAAACGTCTAACCCTTGATCCTGGCTGTGTACCTGAACTAATGGCTTCCCCTGTTACTGGTGGACTCTGTTGGGGTGCTTTAAGCTGCCCACAATGGGTTCCCTTATTTCCATGTGCAGAACTGGGTATCCCCTTCTTGTGCAGTGATGCCGTGCTTGCTAAGTAGAGATCCCCTTTTTTCCAGAGCTCATTTGCAGATTTACTCTCCTTGTCTGCTATCCAGATTCTCATGTCCTCCGGCAAAGTGCTAAGGGCTTGTTCCCTCACCAAAATGTCTTCCAGCCTTTCAAAAGTGGTGACCTGACACCCACTCACCCACCTATGAAAATAAGTGCCTAACTCAGCAATATAATCACATACACTTTCATCTGCCTTGTGTATGCTCACACATTTTTTTTCTGTAAGCTTCATTCTAACAAACATTGTTTCACTTTATCACAGTTTAAACAATCAGTATCAGACAATTTAGAAACAGCAATTACAGCTTTACCATGGAGTAAGGGCGTCAGGAACTTTACCCAGAGCCCTTGGTCAACATTAAAATTATCACCCCCTGTAAACTGTGGAAGAAATGTAATGACCTTTATTGTTTCTGGGGTTCAATTATTCCCTTCCCCATTACCTCCATGACCCTGATGAAGAGTCAGCATCTCCCTCTCATGTTGACGCTGCTTCTCATTTTCTTCAGCATCCAAACACCACAGTCTCTCATTTTCTTTGGCCTTCAAATGCAGCAGTCTGTCAGACGATTCTAATTCCAAATGTTTAGCCTCTGGTTCAGCTCTCTTTAACTCTGGATGGATTTTCAAGTCCTCTGAGGAAAAGATGAACTGTCCTGTTTCTGAGGGCTGCACATCCCTATCGACAGACAGATTTTCTTCATGTTTGCTGGTCTGGGGAACAGCTGTGACTAAGCCTGAAATCATTTCCATTTTAGTCAGGTTGGCATGCATCAGTTCTTTGGCTTCCCACACATTATCCAACTGGTTCTTTGTCAGCTTGCCATAGTCCTCTGCTGACATCTTTGCTTGCTTTCCCTGACTTAACTAAACTAACAAAAATAAATAAAACTTGTGAAAATGAAACTCTGTATACCTTGTGTCTTCTGAGAGTACACACCTTCAGTGACAACTGCTTACTGGCTACAGGAGTTCAATTAAAATCCACACCACTCCTCAACAATATGTGAAGGTTCCATGCAGTATTATTATTACTGAAGACTGACACATTAGAATAAAGGTACATTGTAATAATATCCAAGACTGATACAGCAGAGTGAAGGTTCCCTATAGTATTATAATCGAACCCTGACATATCAGAGTGAAGGTTTCCTGTAGTATTATTATCGAACACTGACCCATCAGAGTGAAGGTTCCCTGTAGTATTATTATCGAACACTGACACATCAGAGTGAAGGTTCCCTGTAGTATTATTATCGAACATTGAACCATCAGAGTGAATGTTCCCTGTAGTAGTATTATTGAACACTGACATATCAGAGTGAAGGTTTCCTGTAGTATTATTATCAAACACTGACCTATCAGAGTGAAGGTTCCCTGTAGTATTATTATTGAACACTGACACATCAGAATGAAGGTTCCCTGTAGTATTATTATCGAACACTGACCCATCAGAGTGAAGGTTCCCTGTAGTATTATTATCGAACACTGACCCATCAGAGTGAAGGTTCCCTGTAGTATTATTATCGAACACTGACACATCAGAGTGAAGGATGTTCATCATTAGTTTACTGTTGCAGTGATGCTAACTGATGGGCTGTATCCTGCTAAGGATACCATATGTCCAGAAAATCCTTCCTCTCATGTCCTATGTCTGACTCAAATCATATGCATGAGACTATGTGCTGGCACTTAAGGGATGCACAGGCACAAAAATCCTCAGAACTTTTTTGCTTTCAGTCTTTGAAGCAAGATTCTGCCAGAATCACAGTCTCACATCCATAAAAAAGGATCCAGCTACATTCTCTAATGGCAGCTAAGTATCCCATTGGGTACTCTTCTTTTCATGTTTTTTTATTTGATTTTGTTATTTTTATGTCGTGTACTGGGGGAAATGTGACTGAGGCCAACAAATCCCTTAAAAATATAAACATACTAAGAATCATCCCTTAAAATACACTTAGAAAGCAAATGCTTTCAGGCTCTGAGGGCTCTCACACTTGCTATGATGCAGTCAATCAAAATCCCCTTCCTTAGATGTCCCTTTATAGGTGAGTAAAAAGAAAAAGAAAAGCAGAAAGAAGACATTATTTTTTCACACTTTTTTCTGAAAGTCTGAGGTTAATGATAAACTCACAGACTGGGCCTTTTCCCACTGTTAAGACCCATTTGGAGACTAGTAAGGTGCAGGCAGCTAGCATGTCCCATCTTACTGTTTGGATGGGTGACAAGCTGCATAGGGAGAACCAAAGCTTGTGATATCAGAAAGACCTGGAAGTATTTGCCAGATTTTAGTTAATGAGAATATCTCAAGGAAAACAGAAAACTAGACATATCTGCACATACCCCTGCTGTTGGAATAACTTTTCTCAGGGACTTTTTAAAACCCTTGTGTCTTTGAAATCTCTGTTGCATCAGTCAGCTTCTCTGTCTACTTCTTATAAGAGGAAGAGGAACCCTTTCTTCTGAGAAATATTATTTACCAGAATCTGATACCGATCCTTGGGTTTATTCTTTCCAAATGTATTATTCTTCATGTTTTGATTCTGGAAGTTGAGTATATGTTGTCTTTAGACTCACCACAAGAACTTTCTTTTGGTGATACCATCCAAAGGTGGGGGAAGGGGTAAACAGCCTTCAGAATCTCAGAACAGATGTATCAATTAATTACATATGGAAATTCCCAACCGTCCTGTTGTCTCCCTGTCATGAAAGTTTTGAACAAACTTTCTGTCTGCTTCTTTGGCACCTGAAGCTCAGCCCCTGATTCTTAGAAACCAGGCAGGTATTATAAAGTCCTTGAAAGACACACATAATTGTATAACAGTTCTTCTTCTGACCCAGCAGTTATTTCTTTAGAGTCAGACAAAGCTTTAAAACTTCTTCCTTCCTCTGGTGCCTAACCAAATAATATGTACAGCAGGGCCATGGACAGGTTAGGAAGGAAAATATTTACTTCTGTCAGTTTGGCTTTACTTGCCAATAATTACCAGACCCACATGATTATGTATATGCCATCCATTTTTAACAATATGCCGAAGCTAATTCCTGGCATGTCTGTCTCTGACATTAGATCTTCTTTGGAAAATATGCTTACTTCAGCTATTCAGGTGGCAGATCACTCAATCAACTGTTGATATGATGCTGCTGTTGATTCTTCCATAGCAGCTGCTACTGTATCAGTAAAAAGAGAATATTTTTCTGATTTCCCCTGTTTTTATCTGTAGATATTAAGGCTTAACTTCTGGATGCTCCTTTATATACAATAACTTGTTTGGATGTCCTTCTTGATAACATTTTGAAGAAATATGAGTAAAGGGACAGCTAAGATGTTGCATACAGATCAACAGGATAATTAGTGCTATCACAGTGTGAAAACTACAATTATGGGAAAAAGAGAAATTAACAGACCATCAACCAGAAAAGGGAAGTGAAAACTCTGGCTGGAAAAAAAAATATTGCAGCTGTTCTACAAAAAAAAAAAAGTTCAAGTTTTAGCTTTGGTACAGAAGATAACCTCAAGTAATTTAGGGGGATAATCAAATTCACAGGAAAGAATCCTGAGATTTTCTACTGTACCAGAGAAACTGGAAGGAACAGACTGTAATAATTTTATCAAAAGTGCAAATAAGCAGCTGGAATGGTGTTCAACAGCAGGATTTGCTAAATGGAAGAGCACATTGTCTGTGTGCTCCATACTTGACCATGTGAAAGAAGCCCGGATTATATTAGTAAACAAACAATCATACCAGCCTAAAGAGCTGATCCTGACAAATTGTGGCAGAAGAATAAAGTTTTAAAAATTCAGGACACAGAGTGCATAAGGAATATGATTATTTACTGTACAACGCGCAAAAGAGATGCAAGATTATTCCAGCAATCAGGGAATATCGAGAGACAGATGTGAGATTCAAACTGCTGTATATGGCTGTCTTTAGAATATCTTTTTTATACAGGATGAAATATGTTTTTGGATTCATAAAAACTAAGGAGGAAAAAAAAAACTTTAGCAATCAGTGAGCCAGCAAACAAAAGGGGCTCTGCATCTCATTCTTCTGATAATAACAAACCCATAGAGAGACTTTGTCAGTGAAAACTTTTCCATTGTTCTAACAAAAATACTTGAGAGACAAAGAAAAGCACAGGAGCTAGCAAGATGAATCAGGAGTATCTTGGACTTGAATCAGAGACTGATGTTTGGAGGTGGAGATGGTCAAAAGACTGGCAACACTGTAAAATTAATGACTAATTGGGAGAATGAAAAGCTCATATCCCATTACATATAGGATGTATAGGATTAGATATGTGAAGTGTGGCTCTGTAAGAGGAGGTTAAGAATGACTGGGATTTTTTATCTGCTTATAAATTAAGCATATTACTCTTACTTTATGTCATTATTACTTAGAAGGAAATCAGTAAGTAACTTTAACTAAAACATTTGTTCTTATTAATACTTGTATTAAAAGCTCATGGTATAAATTGCATGTTATATTTTAATTCAGATTTGTAGAGGAAATAGTCAGTATTATTTTAAATGTGAGGTGGATGGTCTGTAGATGCTAAAGATTTCAAAGCAAGAAAGTACTTTTTATTAGCTGCAAAGTATCTGGGCTTTACACTGTAACAAAATAAGAAAGGCTGAAAAAAAAGCAAGTTGAAGGTAATATAATGTGAATTTGTGATGCAGGTGTGTAGTATGTAAATATGTTGATCACATTATATGTAGAATTAAAATAATAATCTCCAGTTTTACAGGGATTGATGTGTGTATGTTAGTGTCCTTGCTTTAAGCTGTAGACAAGTTTTTTTTAAGTAAATAGGTTTGAAAAATATGCCAAAATGATGAAAGGCTTGAAAGATGATAGTTTTCTTGTATTTGCAAAGTCATTAGCCATTTTCTAAATCTTCTAGACTTTGCTGCATATTTGGAAGACATACATATATTCATAGGGGGAGAAGAAAGGTGAGAGATTGGATGGCATAAAGAGATGGGTCATTGAGGGGGGAGATAGCACAGACATAGTTTATTTTTGCTTTAGTGATTTTTTACTGCCTTTCTGAATTGAGGTTTGGGTCTAATGTGACGGATGTTGAGTGGTAGTTTATTCTAGTTATCAGTGGGGGGATAGCTATAAAGGTTTTTTTCCTATGTTGTTCTTGGGTTTGTGGATGGACAAGAGATGTTTGTCAGAGCTCCGGAGTGTTCTTGTTGGAGTGTAGGAGGAGATGATAGATGTGATGCTGGGGTAGAAATTGGGCTGATATAGGATAGAATGAATTATGTGAAGCTGAGAAAGGAGATTGTTATGGGGGAATTCTAACCAGTTCAGTTTTTTGAGTCCTAAACAGTGGTGAGAAGAGTATGGGAGTTCAGCAGCAAATTTTCCTACCTTGTTGTAAGTGGACTGTAGTTTAGAAATAAGTATGGCCTATAAACTGGTGAGAATTTGAGAGCCGTAAAGAAGGGTTGGTAATAGGTAGGCGTGTGATAGACCTGTTTCAGCTTTACTTGAGAGAAATGTTTTGTTTCTATAAAGGAGACCAAGTTTTTGGTGGGTTTTCTTAATGTTACTTAGAACATGCAGGTCAAATTTTAGCTGGTCATCTATAATGACTCCTAGTAGTTTGGTGTGGCTTTCTACTGTGATGGGTGTGTTATTGTGGGAAGTGATAGTGAAGGATAGTTTTAGGTGGGACATTGTTTTTGGTATGGAGAGTAAGAGTTTGGTCTTCTTTGGATTTAAGATTAGAAGGTTTTGGTTGAACCAGTTTTCAATGGACAAGAAGGAGTCCTGGGTTGTAGTATGGAGCTCAGGAAGGGTATCAGCAATGGTGATGACTGTGAAGTCATATGCATATTGGACTAGTCATGACTGTGGGGTAGGGGTATATAACTGATTAGAAAAATATTAAATAGCAGTGGTCCTAGAACTGACCCTTGGGGTACTCCCATCTGTATAGGGAGTTTGGGGAAGATAGCAGAGCTCCATTTGACAGATTAGAAATGGTTGCTGAGGTAACTAGAGAACTAGGTTCTAGTGGTGGTAGATAGGGTAAATTATGAGAGTTTGTATAAGAGTAGGGGATGGGAGCCTGTGTTGAACACCTTGAGAGGTTGAGAATGAGACAAGAGACTAGTTTATTCTGGTCCCTAGCTTGTGAGATGGTGTTAATGAAGGAGATGAGAGCAGTAGAGGTACTATGACCAGAGTGAAAGCCATGTTGGGTGGGGGTGTATAGGTTCTCTTGTGTAAGGTGTTGTAGGATTTGTTTGTGTACACATTTTTCCAAGATCGTAGAGAGGGGTGATATAATTGCTATGGGCCTATAGATGGATCCTTCGGTGGAGGTACCACCTTTATGGATGGGAAGAGTGTAAAACCTTTTCCATATGCCTGGGACTTTTGCTTCAGTAATAGATCGGTTGATAAGAATAGAAATGGGTAGGGCTAAGGTGTTGGCAGCTAGCTGGAGAAATAGTGGAGGAAGACCATATATTGAGGGAGAACAAGGTTTAAGCTTAAGGAGTAGAGATTTTATGTATCTGGTGGATACAGTTTTTAGGCAGAAAGCAGAGGAGGTGCTAGAGGGAATAGGAGGGATGGTGAGTGGGGTGGAGTTAGAGTTTGGATGGTTGATAAGTTTACTTATGGAATCTATGAAGTAGGAGTTAAGGTTTGTAGCAGTTTGGAGGGGAGTGATAGTGGATGGATTACCTGGATGGAGGATTTGATTAATTGTATACCAGAATTTCTTTGGGTTATGTAGGTGTGTTTCGGGTGGATTTGAGTAGTAGTTTATCTTGTCATTGTTAATTGCTTTCTTAGTAAGATTACAAAGTTGTCTATATTGTTGGAGGTGAATGGGCAGTTTAGATTTGGTCCATAGCTTCCAAGTTTTGTCACTCTGGGCATTAAGGAGTGAGTGGAAGGAGTTAGCCAAGGGGATATTGCAGATTTTGTTCTGACATTGCGTATGGGGACAAGGGAGTTGAGCATATTAAGGAATGTGTTATTAAATTCTCAGACAGCTTTGTCGAGGGGTAGCTGTTTGAGAAAGGACCAGTTGATGGCTGAGAGTTGACTATTTAGTTTATTAGGGTCAAAGTTTTTTAGTTTACGGCATACTTTGATTTTTATGGGGTTTGAATATGTGTGGGCTAAAGTGGAGGAGTTTAGTTTGGTTGGTATTTTGCAAAGAAAATAAAGAATATGCAAATTCAAGGATATAAATGGTATTGTTATCAAGAAGCCTTAGCTTTATTTGCAGATGATATTATTTTGTTCTGGAAAATCCAGAAAAAAAATCATTTTTGTGTTATGAAATATTTTGAGGCACTTTCATGCTTATGTTTATTTGTGATACAAAATTAATGAAGATAAAACAAAAGCTATAGTGGAAAACTATATGTGTAGAACAAAAATTGAGGTGCATTATATGACTATTACTTTTTATGATGACCAGACAACTGAAGGGTACATGAAAGTGTCGATAAATGCTGGGTGTAGGTGGAAGCTGTCTGTGGATAAAAATAACTGGCATTGTTATTTTTTCATTTTTAAACAGTCACTAATCTAGCTTTGGAAGACTGGTTTGCATTTGTGTGAAATAAGATGGAATACTTTATTATTATTATTATTATTATTATTATTATTATTATTATTATTATTATTATTATGACTATTAGTATTATTGTTATTATTTACCACAACTGGACATCCAAGGTATACACAGTCATTAGCTTGACTGTAATTCATGGGTTCAAAGGCCATCTGTGGATACAATTGACTTACCTCTATTGTTGTATCAATGTTAAATGACAGTGACAGGAATTGTGTTACACAATATATTGTTTATTTATTTATTTAATAATAATTAGCCCAAAATTAACATGCCATGGCTTATGCTTGTCTGTGTGTGTTGGATGGTTGATGTGCATTTACGAGAAATAAATTGACCACCTTTCACTTTCCATCAGAAACATCAGCATCACACACAATAAATAGCTAACTTTAGTGGTCTGCCAGGAGCAGGATGTATGTTAAAGTAACTGATATTTGGCATGGCGATGTAGTAAGTAGCACTGGCACCTCAGAACACATGGTGCTATCTGGGTTCTTGGCAGTAGCTTCTTCTGTGTGGAGTCTGGTTAGCTTCCCAGTTTCTTTGTGGGTTCATCAATGTACTATGGTTTCCCCAGTACTCCAAAGATAGCATGTGGAGGAAACAGCCTTTTTTTTTCAATTTGCCTGTAGGCAAGTATGCAGCCTGTTTCTGGAGTTTGTGATGGAGCTGGTTTGTTAGAGGCAGTGTCAATATGTGTGTGCATGTGTGAGAAATCAGTGCATTTTGTGTTTGTGTGTAATTGAGTATGTCTGTGTGTTTTGTGTGTTTTGTGTGTGTGTGTGTGTGTGTGTGTGTGTGTGTGTGTGTGTGTGTGTGTGTGTGCGTGCGTAAAACATTAACAGTACTGATATTTGTCTTTGGACAAACACAGTATTGCTGGGTACATGCATTACTCTTTTAAACAGTAGTAAAAAAGAACAGTTAGCAAGTCATTATCTTTGAAAAGTAAGTCTCAAAATGCATCACAGAACTGCTAGACCTTCAGAGCTTCTATGGGCCTTGTGGACCCATACTACACACTGTATAAGTTCATTTTGACACTGGCTAGGTGGCCTCTGCACTGAACATTACCTAATCTTAAAGTGGCACAGCTCAGATGTGTGTACAGAAGGTTGCCATATCTTATATTGGAGGTGAGGACAGCAAGATCATTATTTTTCTAACTTTCCTCACAAACTTTGGTGGTATGCAGAAACAGTTAATAGAACTTATCTAAAAACAGTGTACTATTTAGGAGCAACAGGTTGGATTACATTTCAATGATCATTATTTTTTTTTTACTTTACTCATAATCAAACATTAGACATTTATGGAAGTGACTATCTCTTTGGTAGGGTTAAGGAGGCATGTGGTTTATATATGTTTGACAGCAACAGGTTAAAGTATGGTATTGTGTTTTATTTGTTCTTTCAGTTTCACCCAGGTATGACATCAGAGAAGTACACAGAAAGTGTCTACCATTTGAGAGTAGGGGTGAGAACCTATGCTATATATATGTGTGACAGTAGCCAAATGAAATCTATTACACTGACCAATTTAGACTTGAAATTTGTTCCAGTTTAACACCAGAGGTATACATAGAAGGTGGCTATCTTTTTGGGGGCCATTCAGAGTGCATTCATAGGTTCATAGGTAGGTACTAGGCTATCAGCCCAAGGGCCGAAGTAAGCCTAGCCAAGAAGGTTCCTGGTTTACACCACCCAAGAAAGTTATTTTCCTGTGCCACTGTTGAGCAAAGCCACAGAAGTGATCCCTGGGGTGTATTTCCTATTTCCCATCCACTCATCAAGATTTTTCTTGAAGACTGCTAATGAGGAACTTTGCTTGACATAGATGTATAGCTTGTTCCAGAGTATGGGAAGTCTCTGGGACAGGAATCTATCCCTCCAGCATGTCCTGTTTATATTGTAGTGACAAGGTTTAGGTCCCTAGAGTGTGTAGCTCAGAGGGATTGGGATTTCTTTAGGTGTAGCATGTCCAACAGCTCTGGGTTTGACATAGCTTTATATGTTATGTTATTCCCATATATGATGTATGTATCCTCACAAGCATTTGTCTCCTTAGTTTATAATTAACTGTGTTTAATCAGACAACTTACTCGTTTTTTTTTTGTGCAGGGCATTATTGGATAAAATGGTGGGGAAAAAAGCTCTAAGATAAACACCAGAGCATCTGTAATTTCATAAAATTTAGGGCCATACTTCCCCAGATGCCCCCCAACTTCATCTGATTATTTATACCCAGTGGCAGCTGGTGACTTCAAATCAAAGGGGTGGGGGGGCTGAGTAGACAGCTGAATGGGTGTGGCCAACTGGGTGGGTGTGGCCAACCAGGAAGAGGTGGGGCTATGCTCAAAACCATAAAAACTGGGACTTTAATTAAATACGCTGCCTGGGTGCCAAACCATCATTATGAGAGTCCAGTCAAGACAAAATGAAGTGGAGAAGAAAAAAAATTCAATGCATTGACTACATGACAGCTTACTTAATATCTAGACAGAAACAAAAAGGTTGTTGTGAGGCATGAAAAAAATAAATTACTTTTTAAATGCATTACTGGAATGTCAGTCAAAATCAAGTATAAAAAACAAGCAGCACTCAGCTTAAACCAATTCTCCTTGCACTTCAGTTCTAATTATAATTTATATTCAGGTTTATAAAAGTACCAGGTCAGCGAGCAGCCAAAGCTCTCCCTCTTCTTGCCCACTGAATTATTCTACTCTCTCTATTTTACATATTTTTTGACTCTTCTAGTCCTTTACAATAACCTTACTCCCCCTCTATATTTCTTTACCCCCACTCTTGCTGTACATACGCTCACTCCTCTTCTCACCTAACAGTATTTTTCCCCTATAGGACTCTCTTGCTGTATT
Source organism: Protopterus annectens (assembly GCF_019279795.1). Lineage (NCBI taxonomy): Eukaryota > Metazoa > Chordata > Ceratodontiformes > Protopteridae > Protopterus > Protopterus annectens. The sequence goes on along the minus strand of NC_056725.1, from coordinate 705,538,852 downwards.
AATCTGACTGCCCACTAGGTGGCGCTCTCCCACCATTCTGCTGTTTCTAGTTTCTTTCCTACTACACTCCTATCTTCCCCATTTACTTCTTACATAACTCGTACTCATATCAGTTTCACTATTCTCCTTGGAGTATCCATTCCACTTCTCCACACTTCCATTACCCATCCCTATCCCACTTAGCCACTGACCTTCTTCTACTGCTATTTCTCTTTCATTTCTAACCATAACTCTAACTTGTTGTCAGTCGTTTTACTTAACATAACTGTGCAAACTCACCTTCTGGCTCTCACTCCATTGATTGTTTTCCTCCCTTCCTTTTCTCTGTCCTTTGGCTCTTCCCGCTCCGTTCGCCCTACGGGCTCTCTCCGCTCCCCTACCCTGCCCCCAATTCCCACCCGCCCCCAGCACCTCTACATTTATTCCTGACTAACCCCTCCCACCCAAACCAATTAACTAATCACTTTCCTCTCCTTATCACCCCTCCCTTTCCTACTCCTCCCTATACCCCTTAACCCACCTTATCCTCCTTACTCAGTCTCTCTCTCTCTCTCTCTCTCTCCCTGTAAAGACTTACTTCCCCCTCTACTTCCTCTACCTCTTCTCCTCTATTAACCTGTAAACTTCCTCATACATCTCTCCCTTCTTTTTTTTTCCCTCACATTCTCCTACTATGTCTTCCCATACCATTTATACTATCCTTGTCTCATGCTCCCTTCTTGTGCTACTAATTCCTCTTTATTCTGCTACTTCTTACTCTTCCAAAACACCCTCATGCCTACCTCCTTCTCAAACCATCCCATGCACTCACCCAAAACCATTCCTAGCATCCCACTTCCATACAATAACTCCCTCTCTTATTTCTCCTGGCCTACTACACCTATTTCTCCCCAAACTTCTCTCCACCACAACAAATACCCTCACTCTTCAATCTCTACTAGCCACAAACAGCTTCCTTCTTAATAAACCCAAAAAGCTAAAAGTTACTCCCATTAATGACCTAGCCTTATCTGGAGACATCCATCCTAACCCTGGCCCTTGCCTCACAACAAACTCCTCCCCTTCCCCACTTCATCCATTTCACACATCCACTCTCCCCCCTCCCTCTTCTTCTTCTACCTCCTGTCCTAACACCCTTAAGTTCTTCACCATAAATGCCCAAAGCCTTAATAACAAAATACACCAAATACAAGCTTGGATTTCCCACAACCAACCTGACATCCTAGCCATTTTAGAAACCTGGCTAAAACCCCATATTGTTGACTCCGAGATCCTACCACCTGGATTCCAAATCCATAGAAGTGACTGTTTAAATAGAAAAGGTGGAGGCTCTGCTCTAATCTACTCCAACCTTCTCTCTCTCTCATTCCTCTACAAACTCCAATTCCAAAATTCAAAAATACTGAACTAACCGCGTGTCTCCTATAATTAAATAAACATAAAAATATCTGCATTATCTCACTATATATTTCCCCAGGTGACAACATCTCTACCCTTGAAAATATTCTTCACTGGGCCTCTACTAAAATAAATTTCGAAACCTACATTCTAGGCGATGTTAATATTGATTGGAATAAAATCAAGTCACCTTCTCCCTCCTTATTCATTAACCTCAATCTCGCAATCTCAGCAACTTCAACCCCTCAAATTTCTCAAACACTTTTAAATATATAAACTGGCAAATCCTTTATACTCTTCCCCTTGACAATGCTGTAGAATATTTTAACTCTATCTTCCTAAAAACCCTCAACTCCCAAGCCCCACCAAGAAACAAACGAATCAAGACTAATTCTGCTCCTTGGCTATCCAAAGAAACTAAACAAATCATGCACTCCAGGGACAAATCCTGGAATCTCTACCAAAAAAATAAGATGCCTTCTACCTTGCTTCAATACACCCAACTCCGCAACCAAGTAAAGAAACTAATCACCTCCAACAAAAAAAATTACTACAATAAACTTCAGTCCAATAATAACAAGAACCCTAAACAATTCTGGAAATCTATTAATTCCCTACTCCACCCAAGATCTAGGAATAATCCCTGCCCTGCCCCTAGCTTAACCAACTCAGAACTAAGCTCTCACTTCAACACATTCTTTACAGAATCCATTGCTAATCTCACTAAATCTTTTCCCAACAATAATCCATCCGACTCTCTCTCCTCTACTCCCAGCACCCCTAGTAACTGTACGCTTAATTTCCAACTCAAACCTGTACCAACTACTTTCATAAAAAGACTCTTATCAAAACTAAAGCCTTGCTCAAATGCCCCAGACAACTTACCCTCCTCCTTCCTCAAAACTGCTGCAGATGGTATTGCTCTCCCTATCAGCATCCTAATTAACCGATCTTTAAAAGAGTTTTATGTACCCAAACTTTGGCGATCTGCCATCATTCTACCTCTACACAAAGGAGGCAAAAACTACAATATCTCTAATTTCCGCCCAATTGCCTTACTCTCACTATTATCAAAAATACTTGAAAAATGTGTCCATCACCAACTTATGCCTTTTTTAACTCAGAATTTCCTCTTAACTCCCACCCAGCATGGCTTTCGCCCTGGCCACAGCACCACTACCGCCTTACTATCCTTCTTAGACACAGTAAATCGAGCACGTGATTTTGGATTTCTAGTATCCACAGTACTGCTAGACCTTTCCAAAGCCTTTGATACCATCTCCCACAAGCACCTTCTCTTTCATCTCTCCAACCTTCATCTCTCCCCTGATACCCTTTCCTGGTTCTCCAGCTACCTATCTGACAGATCTCAAGCTGTCAGATGGAAGAACTCTACCTCCACTTTCTTGCCAACACCCACCGGTGTTCCCCAGGGGTCCATCCTCGGACCCATGCTTTTCAACATTTTCATTAACAACCTTCACTCAATCATCCCTGATACAACAGTTATCCAATATGCAGTCGACTCCACCTTAGTCTGTGCCTCCAACCTTCCTGAACTATTGACTAAAACTCAAACAGCTTTTTCCACTACCGAAAACTGGATGCACCAAAACCGTCTCTCACTCAACTCTAACAAATCTAAAATTCTTCTGTTTCCTCCCTCCAGAAAATTCTCCTTCGACAAGAATGCTTTCAAAGTCCTTAACCAAAGCAACTCTGCCATAGAAGTGGTCCCTTCTGCAAAACTCCTCGGCATTACCATAGACGAACACCTTAAATTTGATATCCACATCCAACAAAACATCAAGAAAACCCATCAAAAGCTAGGCATGCTCTATAGAAATAACCGCTTTCTCTCCAACTCTGCAAGGCAAACTATTGCTAATACCTACCTCCTACCCTCTCTATTATATGGAGCCTCTCTACTAACTAACATATCTTCTTCCAACACCTCTAAACTCAAAATTTGCTATAATAAAATCTCCAAATTTGCAACTAAATCCAAAACCTCTACTCACCACTGCTTAACCCTACAATCTCTGAACTGGCTGGAACTCCCAAACCTCCTAGACTATTTCCAACTAACCACTGCCCACAAATTAATATTCTATCCAGATAAATGCCCAGCCTTAACAAACATCCTTCCCCCTTACATCCCAACCAGATCTCTGAGATCTGAACACCAAAATTTAATCTCTGTCCACAAACCTAAATGCCCTGCAGGCCAACACCTTCTCTCTTTCACTGGTGGCAAAAAATGGAACTCTCTCCCTCCTTCACTCAGGACTACTCCTAACTCTGAATCCTTCAAAACCCTACTTTTCTCTTATCTATCCACTAAGCGTAAATGCTCCTGCTTTCACCCTACATAACTATCTTAAGAATTTCCCCTTTGAGCTCTTCATTCTCCTGCTTTTCTCTGCACTATTACCTCTTTCTATTATCCTAATTAAACGCAAGCTAACATACTCAGACTAAGCATCATCTCTCTCTTGACTCCAAGCATTGTATATTTTGTAAATATCAACTAAGTCATATATACTTATTGTCCAGTCAATCTAAACCTACTGTCCTGAATGTAAATACCTACAAACTGTGCTACCTATGTCAAAATTGTATTTCAATGCCAATTTATCCCTATACCTGATTGCATATATGTATTTTCCACTGTATTATGTAACCTTTGTATCCATTTATGTATGTACTTAGCATTGCATTATGTAACCTTGTAACCATATTTCTTATTGGAGCTTTTTTCCCCGGGCCTCCACTGAAAATGGACACACCACTGGCCCAGTGGACTTCCCCGGTAACCAAACTGAAATAAATAAATAAAATAAATAAATAAACATGTTAAAAGTAGCAATCTCTGTGATTCCCCTTGTAAAAATGTTTATTATCCAAAAAAGACCTGCTGCCTGACAACAACTATCTACTTGTTTCATGGGCAAAACATGATCAAAGCAAAAAATGTACAGCAAACAAGAAACAAGCTCAAGATAAATTGCTTAAAGAATTACTTCATAGGTTATGGACCACACATGATAGATTGGTATTCTGTTGATGACTGCAAGTCTCCAACAAATGTAATGAGCTTGTGAAAGTAGTGTAATCCTGTCCTTTATTACAAATACTGTCATTATAGATAGTACCCCACCAGCCTAAAACCCACTTCCCCCGGAGTCCTTTGAAAGTCTCTTTATCTACTACTTCTAGTATGTCGAGGGATCAGTTGCTAGTGTCCTCTCCAGCTCAACTGGTGAACCTGGGAATATTGAGGCAATGTTACAACTGCCTCATGTACACAGACAATCCTCTCCTTCTCCCACAAAACACAAATACATTCTCAACATAGGCAAGACCAGACAGGAGGAGAAGGTAACCACACACAATACATACCCAGTCACACATGGTACCATCACAACTTCAAATCATACACATACTGCTCTGATCAAAAATTTACCAAAACAGCAGAGGCCACCAAAGCAGACACCCAAACAACTACCACCTACATGCAACACATAGACCACACAGTCAGAGTGTCAAACAGTCACAGCCCTACACTTGTCATTGGTGATTCCATAGTCAGACACACAGACGTCCCGCTCACAGAGACTGAGTAGAAGGTCACAGTAAGCTGCCTGTCAGCCCAGGCAGGTATGACCCTGACCTTGAGCAGTATCCTACCTTCACCTAGAATGATGCCACAATACAGTGATAAGATGATCAGTTTTAGGCAAGGCTCAAATTCTAAACCTACCACCCTAGAACACCTGCTCAATGCCAGAAGTCTCAATCTCAAGATAAACCTGGTTCAAGGCTCCTGAGAGCACCCCAGCACTAACAGGTTTCACCTCATATCATGCATGATGCATCGGAGACCATCCAGGTGCAATTAACCATAGGCAAGACTGCTCTGCAATTTGTAGCATGTTACAGGCCACATAGAGCGAACTGCTCTGCAATTTGTAGCATGTTACAGGCCACCTCTCAAACTCAGGAACCTCACATGGCCTTCCTGAAAAAAATGAGGAGGATAAATGTATCTCCAAACACCATCATACTAGGTGACTTTAACTACCCTAATATAGACTGGGAACACTACGTTCATAAACTCAAATGCCATGGAACAACTAGTCACCATCCCCACAAGAGGAGAAAACATACTTGATCTCATCATCACGAACATGGGATCAAAATGTTCAACACCGAAGATACCCCTCACTGGTGAGATCAGATCATAAACTAATCCCACCTGAAACAAAAAGACCACAGTGAAAAACTTCTTTCACACTTCTAAAACTAGTGTGGTCTCCTTTAAGCCCTGAGCCAGTGGTAAACATTACTCAAACCCGGCTGAATCTTACAAAAAACTTCTACCAGCACCTACAGGACTGCATGGATCAGGCAATCCCAAACAAAACTAAGACTCTCTGTACCAAAGGCAAGCATCCAGTCTGGTGGACCCCAGCCATAAACAAGCCTTACAACAAAAAAATAGCTACTACAAGATAGAGCAAAAGCCCTGAAAGGAAAGCGACCTTTGATCATTATAAGTAAAAACTAAGAGCTCTCATAAAATCATCCAAGACAAATTTTGAGAGAAAAATCGCCAAGGACTCTAAAAGAGAATCATAAGCCTTCTTTAGCTATGTTAAAAACCTAGGAGGGAAACTCAGATATGCTCAGAATTAGTTCAAAATGATGTATCTATTCCAGAAAAACACAGCATCCATGGGACGGATGGTGTATGAACTCAATGAGGAATTAAACCACAGTTAGACAGCTGTTTAATCTCTAGCCTCTCTCAGAGGATTACCCCAAGGGTGGAGCGCGGCGACTGTGGTCCCATTAGCTTGACAAGCCTTATCTGCAAAAATGGAGAGGATCATAATGGAACTCATAAATAAAGACATAGGGAACTTGCAGACTTTGGATCCAACTCGCAGATCCTGCCTCTTAAACTTGGTTGACTTTTTGAGACAGTCACCAAGGCCATTGATGAGGGAAGGCAGTCCATACAGCCTACCTTGACCTGGCAAAGGCCTTCACACACAACCCCCCACTCAGTATATCATCAAAAACTCATCAGCTTGAATGTAAACCCATACATCACAAGATGGGTTGCAAACTGGCTAAGTGACAGAACCCACAGGGTCAGAGTTGCTGGAGCCATGTCAGACTCAAAGCCTGTCACTTTCTGAAGTACAAGCAAACACAGGAGGGTTATGGCTGACAAAGTTTGCAGATGACTGCAAACTGGGCCATAGTCGAAAACACATCTGACACAGATATCCTCCAGAAGGGCCTCACAGAAATGGATAACTGGTGCCAGAGCCATGGAAAATGCATAGTCATACCCTTTGGGAAAACAAGGGCTACCCTAGCTACCATATATAGGTGGCATCCACACTGAGCAGAAAAAGTCATCAGAGATCTGGGACCCAGGTTGACAGTAGCCTTTTGACACTCATGTTGCTAAAGTAGTTAGGAAAACCTTCTATATCACCCACCTGATCATGAAGGGATTCACATCTAGATCAAGGGAGGTCATCGTCCCTGTACTCTCATCACTTATTAGACCTATGATTGAGTACAATGCCCCGCTTGGAATGTATCTGACCAGACACCTGCTGCAGCAAAGGATAAAGGGTCTCAAAAATATGTCTTATGCTGCCCGACTGAAAGAACTCCAGCTCTATTCAGTCTCCAGAGGTGACCTGTGCCTGACATATAAGGCCATGTCAAACCCAGATTTGATGAATATGCTTCACCTCAAAATCTAGATCCCTCAGAACCACAAGGGCGGAGACTTAAACCTTGACACGGTTATAAATAGAACGCGTGCTGGAGGGACAGATTCATCACCCAGAGACTCCTATGCTGTGGAACAAAATTCTGGTCTTGTTCAAGAGGAATCTTGACCAATGGATGGGAGATTGCAGATATACCCCAGGGATTACTTCAGCGTCACTGCTTGACAGAGGCACAGCAAAATGATAGGCATAGTTTTATTCAAACTAAACTATGGGCTAGGCTTATAAATGCCCTTGGGCAGATAGCCTAGTATGAACCTATGAACCTATGAACCTATATGCATTTCAATACCTAAGGCTTATACATTATCTAGTTATGTAAATATTCTCTGCATGGCAACAACAAAAAGGCTTTCAATGTTGATAATTCTTTAACAGTATGCTTATTAAAGCTTACTTGCATCTTACAATTTCAGGCAAGCTTACCTGATGGTCATTAAAGCATTGCTACTTAAACACAGAGCAACATGCACTGCAACAACATGCATTTTCTGAATAATAATAAGAAGCTGTTTTAACTAATAGTACCAATAGCTTTTAGTTTAATGTTGTTTTAACTCTCAATAGTTCCAGTATATGTAGGTTTAAAGTTGCCAGCCATACTCTAGAGTGTTGTTTAACCCCTAGTGCATCTTCTGTTCCCTTTGTCTCCTGTTTTTAAACTTCTATCTGCAGCATTTCCATCTCTGGCTTGCTCTCATTCCCTCTTCAGCTCTGATTTTCACAGTTGCTTCCTTTCTAATTGTTTCAGTGCTGTTTCACACTGCTGACCTGACCCTGTCAGTACTGGTTCCAACCAACTAGGTCACTGTGATATCCATCTCCAGTCTCTATTCCAACTCCTCCCCCAGTTTCTTTCACTTTCTTTTCTTTCCAGCCCTCCCCCAGACTCTTTAACTTTGCCTTCCTTCCTGTGGTGCCATCTTTGCCTCTCTGAACCACTCTAATCCTTTCCCTGTACCACTGCTAGAATATTCCTTACCCCTTGCATACTTTCATCTGAGCTTACCTTACACTCCACTGATTGTTTTTCACTTTTGACCTTGATTCTTCCTTTCCTTGGCTCAGATGAAAATCCACTCTAGTACTTGTGTCTACCTTGGATGGGGGATACTCTGCACATTTACACTGCATAACTGCTCCTTGCCTTGCTTGGACACATCCAGAGTCACTACATGGGGGAGTGGGGTACAACAAGCATGTCACAATTTGAAATGTCTCTGGCTGACGGTGATGACCCTGACACATTTGTCATACCTCTCAACCTCAGAGCAATAAATCTGGACAAAACCATAAATAGAAGTGAGACAAAGGCACAAAAATAAGGACAATTTTAAATATTGCTCTTATAAACTTAGAAAGATAATAGAACAGTAGGTCTTTCATTAGTATGAATTTTCTGAAGGGTATGAAATCTGAAACTCAAATGTCTGTCATTATTTTCTAACTTCAATCTTTAATGATTTGCCACTAATTTGCCAGAAAATTGCAATTTTATGAAAAACGGACCAAATATGTGATACAAAAATATAAAAGAGCCACACAATACAACTGGGAACCTGTCAAAGAAGGGACACTTTTTAAATATTAGTACTGTTAAGTTGAGCAGCTGACAAAATAAGAGAATCTACATGAATTCCTGAAATAAAAGTAATCTATAACTCTGATTATTACAATTATTTATTAATTGTAAACTCTCCACATTTTCTTCCAAAATTGCCATTTTTGTGGAGGGATTATTAGGGGGAGAGCAGCATTTTGAGCCAAAATTGGGGACAGTTGAGAGGTTTTGCTATACCTAATTCTATAAAGCGATTTATTTGCACGTACCTCTCAACCTCTTAATGCAGGAAGTCTGGACAAGGCCAAATATATTGGGGAACAAACAAACAGTACTAAAACTTGCTCTTGTATAAACTTAGACAGTTGATAGAATAAAAGGTCTTGCTTTATCATGCATTTTTCTGAATGGGTATGAAGTCTGAAACTCAATGTCTGTCATTATTTAGTGACTTCATTCCTAAATGATTTGCCAGAAAACCACACATTTTATGAGGAATAAACCAAAAATAAGAAGCAAAAATCTATTCATTCTGCAAAAATCTAGACAGTTGAGAGATATAGTTCAGCTGGGGCTGTATTTGAGTTTGCTGCCCTCCCACCCTTACAAAATCATGGTAGAATGGGGCCTCCCCCCTACAGCCATTCCAATCTCCCATTACTTGGCTATTTCGCCCCATTTACCATAAACAGTGTAATGTGCATACTGCTTTACTTCTATGATGATTTGGATTTCATTTAAAAGTTTTATTTTACATTTTACATCACAAACACTAACACTAACAGACATCTGCTAAACAAATCAATGCAATCTCACAATGAAAATAGACTTAGCATTAAAACTTCTCTGCCCTTGAAACTCACATTTATTGAAACAGCATTAAAACCCGCATTCAAAGAAAGTACATCTGACCAGTGGCAGATAAAGATTAACTTTAGGTTGTTTTCATATCATAGGCCCCTTGCACATGAAACATGCATGTGTTTTTGATACACCTTCCTGAACATTTCCATCATAAAAGTCTACTCAAACTTCTACAGTCCACTAGTATCGGTAAATATGCACAATCTCTGCAGAAGTAAAAGTCATCTAAATAATTCCACGTTGAAGAGATCTGTAACTAATAAGAAGGTTGCTGCTAGCAAACAACTTTATATTTCATTGTCTTATCTAAAAAGAAAGTGCCTGTTGCCCTTGAGAATAAATTGCCTGAGTTACATTAAAAATGATAAGCTAGTAATATTGCAATAGGGAATGGATAGCAAACTGATAACAGATTCATAGTTACTAGGTATCGCCACCAAAGAGGATATTCTCAGAACTGGAGCATCCATCCTCTTTAAAAGTACAACACACTACAGTATCAGCAATGCATCTACATACTGTGGGAATAGAACCCACAGCCTTCTGCATCAAAAGCAAGTATTCAACCTGTTATGCTATTAACAATGGAGGCAGACTCACTATAAGCAGCACTAAAGTTCTCTTCCTCTGAAGCTCTCAGCTCTTTGTAAAATCCACTTGACACTCAGCTGTATCTCTCAAATTTGCAGCACAAGAAAGCTGGAAAAAGCCAAAATTTATTGGGGGGGGGGGGGGTAAAAGCTGAAAAACCAGGGATACATTTTAAACATTGCTTGTATAATCTTGGAAAGTTTCTAGAATAAAATGCTGTGTTACTACCATGTGTTTCACTGTCCAGTCTTGAACACAGGCCCCTGTGCATGGCAATCAAAGAAACATACCACTATGCCAAATCAGCTGTTTCGTGAAAGATAGGAAGACTGAAACTTAAATGGCTATCATTTAGTGAATTCAGTTCTCACCATAGATCTCCACCTCTTAGCCAAAAACCTGGACAAAGCCAATAATGGGGGAATACAGCCCCAAAAATAGGGACAAATTTCAAATATTGATCTTATAAACTTAGAAAATTGCTAGAATAAAACGTTTTGTGTTACCATGTATTTTCTGAAGAATATGAAGTCTGAAATTCAAATGCATGCCATTATTTAGTGAGTTCAGTCCTTCACTGATTACAAAAATCCAGAAAACCACAGATTTTATGAGGAACAGAACAGAACAAAAATATGAGGCAATAATCTGGATCATTTTCACAAGTGGTGGTGGGTAGGGAATTCAGGCTCTTGCTACCTGTACCCAAGGCACAGGGTTTGAGCCTGTGTAACTCTAGCTACCAGGTATATTTAACTGGGGCAACACACACACACACACACACACACACACACACACACACACACACACACACACACACACACACACACATACTCAGACTTGCAGCAGCTTCATTCATTCCAAAATTACACAAAATAATGAACCTATTCCCTTACACACATACTTGCAGCAGCTTCATTCATTCCAAAATTACACAAAATAATGAACCTATTCCCTTACACGCACACTTGCAGTAGCTTCATTCATTCCAAATTATACAAAATAACAAACCTATTGCCTTGCAGCAGTTTTGTTCATTCATTACAAATAATGAACCTCTTCCTGTTGCAGATGAATATTCCCTTGCAGCAGCTTCATTCATTCAAAATAATGAACCTTGCTGAGAGCCATCCACATCACGTATGCGATTGCAGATGTGGCAGTCTGATCCCCTTCCACTTTCTGTGGTTACAAACCACATAGACCTCTGGACATCTGTACACTGATGCCTCTCCTTAATCCAAACTGGTTTAACAGCAGTCCAGATTTACAGAAACTAGTTGCCGAGCACAGATGCGCAGTTCTGGGACTTTAACAGCAAGTCAGTCGGACTCGTGGCTATGCTATTTTGTAAAATTCTTTTTTTTTCTTTTTACAGCTGGGGGGGCTGCAGTCCTACAGTCCAATAGCACGATCCTCCCCTGTTTATACCACAGTAATTACAGTGCAATCCTGGACACAATGTGTTTTGAAAGGATGCAGAAAAACTAAGTTGAGGAGTAAGTCTGAATTTCTTTCCTTAGTCATGTTTTTACACCATCATTGAATGAAACGTCTGTTTAAGAAAATATTCTGAAAACCTGTGGCTTCTGGGATCCCAGCCCACAGATACCCAACTTAACACATTAACTCTTACCTTGAGTAAAATTTTGCATCTCCTTATACCTGCAGATTTCTGGGCTGGACAGCTTTCACATAAGCTAATTTTCTGAGAATGCATGTATGCAACCTAACTGAAAGCAAATGGAAATATCTTGAAAACTATAAAAATTACAAAAAAGTTAAATGAGAAAGTTCTTCAGCACATAGTCCTCTTCATAATGGGGATATTAATTTGTCAGACAGATGCAGCTGTGATTTTATATTGAACAAGTAATTAGATAATACTTATTATTATTATTATAATTAATCCCTTAATCAGTTCAAAAAATATCTAAGCCAGTATTTTAAAACTCACTGGTTATGTCCTTGCTCTAACCCTGACTAAAGCCTAATCTACTTCCATATCCCTGTAATGTTTTATTCAGAGTGATTTACCTCTTACACTAAAAGGTTTGAAAAGAGAAACTGTAACATCTCTGCAGATACTCTGTATATAGCTGCATCTATAGGTTTGATAAGAGAATCTGTAACATATTTGTATGTATTTCTGAATATAAACTGTATTCTTCATAGGCTTGACATGTGAGACTGTAACTTGTATGTTAATACAATATGTTTGTGCGTATACTGTAACTTGCTTGTCTTTATCTGTTTGTAAGTTTGGAGGTCTTCTTCCCGGGCCTCTGCTGAAAATGGACATGTATCCAGTCGGACTATCCTGGTCAACAAATGTAAAATAAATTAAATAAATAAATAATTATAAACAACATAATACAAGCATCCTCGGATCCAGCTCTGATGAATATTTTGTATAGCCCTAAAATAAATACCATCCAAACCATTAGATACAAGGATTTAAATTTTGCTTGTGACATAAATAAGACATGTTGACAATTTAGATATGTATCCCCATGCTCTGGGACAGGCTTTCCATATATGCCAAGCAGAGTCCTTACTTAACCCTATTTAAGCATAACTTTGACCAATGGATGGGAAGTCGGAAATTTACCCCAGGTCTGGCCCCTATGTCTCTGGTAGACAAAGTCAGACAAAAACTGCCCAAACTAACATACCTCTCCACATAACTTCTAGAAACTTCTTAACTAGCATACCCCACCTAATAAACACCAGTAATGCATAGGGACACATTTGGGTTGGATTACACAGCTAGGCTTATAAAAGCCCTGATGGTCACTGACCTAGTATATTGGTATGAACCTGTGAACCTTTCTCTGTAACCATAGCAGTTAGATTTAAGTATCAGTGGAACTTTTGTTTGTGCAGATATGATCTTCAGTTTGCTGCAAATCAGCTTTGTAGAATTATGATGACCCTCCATCTCTGGGTCAGTAATCAAGGAGCCTCAATCTTCACCACTGGCACCTGTGGGGAATGTTCGCTGGGAAGATAACAGGTACACACACAATATGTCCAGATGCAGCTCTCTGCATCAAGCACAATTAATCACAATTTCCCTTAAGAGCACACAGGGAACAAGTCAGTCCAGGGGCTGGCTCCTCTCTCTCTCTCTAGATCACCAATAAGACTCCCCACTGGCTCAGCTATAGAGTCGAGTCCTTAACCAGCATTCCAAGCCAGTCCTCCAACACTTTTTCTCTGTACAGCCAGTTCTTCATGCCCCTGCCCAAGTAGCTGACACACACACACACACACACACACACACACACACACACACACACACACACACACACTCTTTAAGATTTGATTTGCACACACACACACACACACACACACACACACACACACACACACACACACACACACACACACACACACACACATGCTCCTGGGAAAGGTTGGCATAGGTTTACTAGCTATGCCTCCTTTTGCCTAGACTATAAAGTAGTTATCACTGCCACCAGAACCCCTTGCCAGCTACTTTAAGGTCCTTAACAAAGGCTGTCCAATTTTACAGTGTAATATTAATACTAATACAAATTATAGTTTGACCAAGAGCAAGGCTATTAGGAGTGGCTCACACAGTGTCACCAGATAAATATGCAAATACTCTCAAAATTAAAATATCTCTACAAAGATCAGCCACAATGAAAGGTTTAAATATATTTAATAATAAATAATAAAAGAACAAGACAATACTAAATATCTATTTACAGTGACATCAAAGTTCAAAATCACAGAAAATATTTAAAATAACATTGAAGGACAGACTCAGGCAAATAAAGAAAAACAATATCTAAACTAAGCTTCACTATAGAATTACTATTCGCTACTTACTTAATAGAGCAAGGCAGATAATTTGGTGAATGGTCCTTCTTGTTGTCAGGCCCAAGACAGAATACAGAATGCTATGTCTCACTAACAGACGTTTTAAAATGATATCTAAAATATTACTTCTGAGATAGCTTGTAGAATGGCATCACTTCTGGTCATTTGACTTCTGGTTCCTATGCAAACCCCCATTGCTGGAAGATGTAATAAATAGAAGGGTTAAATAGAGTGGTGGGGATATACAATATTTCTGGAACATAACTCATATTTTCACTTGCACCAAGTACCTCGTGTTTCCTGATGGTGACTGGGTATATGAAATTTTGTTCCACAATGCATCTAGGTGGACAGTACCTTAGATATTTACAGAAATATCATATTTATGCATATATGCATATTTTATTACTAAACAAGTATAAATATCTGCAAATAACTTATAGTAGCCAGACAGCAGGTGTTGATGACAACTTTTGTAATACTATGCCAACTTTCAATTGATACCATTAAGTACCATATATACACATTACCTGGGTCAAATTATTAACAGAAATACTAATATGGCACATATTCATTATTTGGTATAAACAGAAATCGCACTTTCTTGTCTACTGACCACTGTTTGGGTCAGCAGACATTCCTGACCTGTGTACTGAACTGTTCTGTGAAATGCCATTTAATCACATTACTAGGTGTACAATGCCTGAGATATTTACAAGAAATATGGAAATGTTCATAAATATCATATGTATTGCTGAGCAAGAGGAAATACCTGCAAAGCAGTTTTAGCTGTACACCAGGTAACAGTGAGTTGTTTCCCAGCACTATGTAAGCTTCCATTTGAGACCATGAAGTACAACAATATTATTTCTAGATCATGCTGTGAATGAAGTATTACATTACAATATCTCACTTTACAGACTACCCAGATTGGAACAGCAGCCATTGCTGACCTGTATGCTGACTAGGACTGTGAAATGTTGTTCTACAAACTTCCATGTGGAGACTGCCTAAATATTTATATAAATATGATCCTTATGACAACTATAACTATCTGGAAATTATGGTAGACATCAGCTATCAATGCCAAGTTTCAGCAGATTACGTATACTTTTATTTAATATCATAATGTCCCATATCAATTCCTCCAGGTTTAAGTTACAAAATAATTATTAATATGCCACAGTTTCATTATTTTACATGAAAGTACCTCAATGGATATCACAAACTAAGCACCCTATTTTGGTTTAAAGCATTTTCTATCTGTGTGCTGACTTGGTCTGTAAAATGATGCTTTTCAATGTTTCTAAGTGGACATTGCCTAAGAACCCAGATAATTTAGTCTGCCGCTGGGCACCATTACATAAAGGCTTCTACACCCCCATAAGAAATGAGTCATACAAGGAATCACTGCAAACTCTTGTTGTCTAAATGCACAACATGGAGTGTACTGTATGTGTCAAAGTAAATACATCAAAAAATACAACATTCCAAAATATCAACAAACATGGTATTCAGAGTGATAGCACAGGTATGAGTGCAATACAGCTGTGCATTTTGCAGTGCCCAGGGGTCTGATTGTGATCAAATTAATTAAATACATTAATAATGCTAACATATTTCAGTTTGTTGTCAGGCAACATATTCAGCAACGTGTGTGTGTGTGTGTGTGTGTGTGTGTGTGTGTGTGTGTGTGTGTGTTCATGCATGCATCACACATACTTACATTTATGACCAGTTTTGCATTAACATGAGTATCACAGATCAATGATTAAGGAAGAGTCTGTGGCCCAAAGAATCAAAGTCCATTGGAAATAAACTGATGAAATAGCCACTAACCAAACATACACACACACACACACACACACACACACACACACACACACACACACACACACACACACACACACAAACACACACCTGGGAAAGGCTGGCAAAGGTTTAATAGCTATGCATCCTTTTGCCTAGACTACAGCAGTTATCACTGCCACCAGGACCCCTTGCCAGATACTTTAAGGTCCTTAACAAAGGCTGTCCAATTTTACTGTGTAATATTAATACTAATACAAGTGATATTTGACCAAGAGCAAGGCCATTAGGAGTGGCCCACACAGTGTCACCAGATAAATATGCAAATACTCTCAAAATTTAAATATCTCTACAAAGATCAGCCTTTATGAAAGGTTTAAATATATTTAATAATAAATAATAAAAGAACAAGACAATACTAAATATCTATTTACAGTGACATCAGAGTTCAAAATCACAGGAAATATTTAAAATAACATTGAAGGACAGACTCAGGCAAATAAAGAAAAAGAATATTTAAACTAAGTTTCCCTATATTCCTGACTGACTTTAAGAAAATTACTATTCCCTACTTACCTAATAGAGCAAGGCAGATGATGTGGTGAATGGACCTTCTTGTTGTCAGGCCCAAGACAGACTACAGAATGCTCTGTCTCACTAACAGACTTCTTAAAATAATATCTAAAATATTACTTCTGAGATAGCATGCAGAATGGCATCACTTCTAGTCATTTGACTTCTGGTTCCCATGCAAACCCCCATTGCTGGAAGCTGGCAGGATTTAACACCTACCTGTAAAAATACACAAACTCTTGTTGTCTAAATGCACAACATGGAGTGTACTGTATGTGTCAAAGTAAATACATCAACAAACACAACATTCCAAAATATCAACAAACATGGTATTTAGAGTGATAGCACTGGTATGAGTACAATGCAGCTGTGCATTTTGTAATGCCCATCAACTGTAGTAAAATTACGGTGTACACATCAGGGGTCTAATTGTGATCAAATTAATTAATAAATACATTAATAATGCTCACATATTTCAGTTTGTCAGGCAACATATTCAGCAACATGTGTGTGTGTGTGTGTGTGTGTGTGTGTGTGTGTGTGTGTGTGTGTGTGTGTGTGTGTGTGCGCGCGCGCACGTGCATCACACATACTTATATTTATGACAGGTTTTGCATTAACATGACTATCACAGATCAATGATTAAGAAAGCATCTGTGGCCCAAAGAATCAAAGTCCATTGGAAATAAACTGATGAAACAGCCACTAACCAAACACACACACACACACACACACACACACACACACACACACACACACACACACACACACACACGCTCCGTATATCACAGTCTAATGCTGTCATTACAATTAATTTAACCTGTGTTTTCTTACTGGGCTGTTGATTCTTTTCAATTGAGTCATACAGTGATAACCAACATAAATAAAATGAAGTACCAGGGAGAACGATCTACAGAACATAAAATATATAACAAGAAAAATGTATATAAAAAGTGTGAAGTAGACAATAACTTTCAAAAAACCAAAGAAAAGAAAGAGATGAATAAACAATTAAGAATACACTGAGTTTCAAAACAGAACCACAAAATGTAAAGATAGAAAGGCTGTGGAAATATGCTATGCAATGTAGTTCCAATATTTGCATGAATTAGTAAGGAGACATTTCATTTGTTGGTAGTCAACTGAAGAGACAAGATACTTTTCATTGCCTTACATTAGGAAGAGAATGTGTTTAACAGGAAGAATGATGAAAGTAACTGTAGGAGATTGAAGAGAGAGAAATGAAGAGGATGAAGAAAGTAGGTAGTAGATTTGTTACCTGCAAGAAGGATAAATGAGTGAAGATATAAGGATTCGGTAGCACAGAGGTACAGATGAAGACGTTTAAAGGCATATAGGTAAAGGTAGGACAGACAATATTGAGATGAGACAGTTAGGAAAAGGTGTCACTTGGGAGATGTGCAGGTTAATTGTAAGAATTACATGTGACTGACGTGCATTGCAGGATGTGTAGAGGAGAAAAGAGTTAGTGCTGGTAACTGAAGATGTAGGTTTTATACTTCAAAGAGCAACATGAGTATAACAAGAAGACACTTGGGAGAAAGAGCACTGAAAAAGTAATAATCTCATATTCATACAACGGCAGCCCCATATGAAGGTTAGGTAGCTTTTAGGGCATGTTGAAAATGTTTGTTATTGGTTTCTGTTGTTTGTTATGTGAGGTGGGAGACAGTTCCATAATTTGGCAACGTGAACTGCATATAGGGAACTGACAAAATGGTTGTTAGATGGAGCAATAGCAAGATGTTTAAGTTCCACATATTTGCGTTATCTACATAGGATGTATAGTAGAATTAGATCAGTAATAGCAGGACATTTGTTTTGATAGTTTATAATACTATACATGATTTTAAGTTGGATGTAATACAGAGCTTGAAATAGCTCGAAGCACTGTAATTGGTGAAGTGTTAGGCAAAGGTTTACTTGTGAGTTTATTGATGGATGACTTACAGAAGTTTTTTTAAAAACTGGGGATACATACAGTAGGGTAGACAGTAGAACAAACTGGGCCATTTGAAGGTGAAGTTGAAAAGTGAGTAATGGTTTAATTTTTTAGAACACTCACAGTTTTTCTTAGTTTTTGCAACAATGTGATTTTTTGATTGTTAAATTTCATTTTTTTATCTACAATAATTCCTCGAGCTTGGTTTGTCTTACTTCGCCAAGAGTGGAGTAGTTGTTAGAGAAGATAGATATTGAATGACTGGTTTGTGAGAATAGTTTTACTGGTGAATAACATAAGCTGTTTTTCATTCAGTATTAACTTAGATGAGTTGAGCAAGTTGATTAGATGTTGTCTGAAGGCATGCTATGCTGAAGTTTCTTTAAATGGGTTATGTTTCGGTTAAGATGTATCCGCTTTTTTATGTACTGAAAAATAACTGGCTATATTAGTAAGAGAGGATTTGTTTAATGAGATGACATTATAAAAGAATTGCTGAGACACATTTCGCCAGATAGCATTATCCTTTGCGAAATGGAACTTGTTCACAACAGCACCTCTTGCAAAGAGAGAGAGAGACAGACAGGGAGAGAGAAAGAGAGATAGACAATCACAGTATAAGAAGACCTGAAAGAAAAAAAGTGAACATTGTTCCTGAGAGAGGAATGCAGACAGACCTATCAACACAGGCTTTGCCCAGATGTACAAGACTGAATTAAAGGTAGTTGCATTGTATTTTGCTAAACCACAATACTTTACTTTTGTGTGAAGAAAAAGTATTTTTATTTGTTGCATCTGTAAGTAAATATAATTAGATTCTTTTTACTCAAGATTACAGTCAAATTAACCCACTTCATATGAGACAAATTGTTGAAACTACTAAAACAATCCACCACTCCTTTTGTTAAATATATATATATATTTCCAGTTTGATTACCGGGGAGGTCCACTGGGCTCAAAGTGCCTGTTTTCAGTGGAAGCCCGGGGAGAAAAGCTCCATAATGCATACAAGTAAACAAAAATGAAATTATACAAAGTAATGTGAAAAAGTACAAGACAGGTAAATGAAGAAAATGCTGCAAGAACAATCTGTGAACAGCTGACAACCGAGGAATTCTCAGTAGACACAGGTAAGTGGTAGGGATAGTATGGGGAAACCGAGTGGAAACAGAGGAAATTAGCTGGGAGAATGGGAATTAAGCTAATAGAGTGGAAGTTTGGAGCAGTCAGAGACTGGGGAAAAAGAACTAAGTGATATGCTATTATAGAGAGAGGATAGAGTGCAGGACAAGCCTAGTTTAGGGTGCCACCTAGTGGGCTAAAGCATATAGCAGCAGAAGCTAGAGAATAGCGAAAGCTACTAAAGAGTTAGATATATAGTTTTATATATAAATATATATATATATATATATATATATATATATATATATATATATACACATATATATATATATATATATATATATATGCTATTCTGAGACACACAGCTGTGGGGAAAAGCAGAAACTCTCCACTGATCTTACACTAAACACAGTGCAGGTATATTACCACAGCAAAATGAGGATAAATTGAACAAGATGAGAATGATTCCTATTTTGACAAGTTTATCACTCAACAGAACTAAATGCAATTATAGGCAGACATGCACACACACACACACACACACACACACACACACACACACGTGTATATATATATATATATATATATATATATATATATATAGAGAGAGAGAGAGAGAGATATATATTTATAGGGCTCTTGTTTAAAATGTCAAAAGACCAAATGATCAAAAACAAAGGTTCAAAATTCAAAATATCAAACCTCTAACTACTGAAAAACACATGCACACACACACACACACACACACACAAACACACACACACACACGCACACACACACACACACACACACACACACACACACACACACACACACACACACACACACTCACACACATACACACACCCCCCAAAAAACAAAAATCCATCTTTCTTCTTCCCCTATACCCATATATACACTATCCCTGGGATTCATGAAGCTAGGCGCAAGGCCGGCGTTAGGCTTGTGCCGAACGTGCGGCATGTAGATGGTGCAGTAGTGCCATATGCATATTAATGAAGGCGCGCTGCTGCCACAGCCACATGCATAGGAAATGAGCGCGAGTGCATGGGGCGTGTCGAAGTACCGCATGGAGGCATGGAAATGTCAGCTGTTGACATGCAATCTAAAATGCTGAATATTATAATCTGCCTGCAATAGTAATCACACCTGTCAGTGTCCGTGGATACTGAAATGTATGCAAAGCATGCAAGGCAGTTCTTGCGAACACAAAATTAAGAAGCAAACACAAATGCACGTTAGCGAATATCGAGTCTCCATCCCTCGAACAAATGACATTTAAAACCATGTGCCCGTATTCTAATGCAGTGTAGATAGTTATACCAAGTGGAAGTGAAACGCATCATGTTAGTGTGCCGCCAATAGCTACGTCTAGCCCAATGGTCAGGGTTACCACCTGTCCCACATTGTGAGGGATAGTACACAGCTGGGCAGTTGTGTCCATACCAAAACCATTATAAGTGTAAAATATCCTGCGACCGTATGACATAATTATGTCCCACATCACATGTAATAGTCACATACAATAGTTATTTCCATATGTAACATATCACATGTTACAAGAAATAGAATAAGCAAGTAAATGAAACAAAAGGAGCATATAAACTGCTACAACAATAAGCTAACACGTAGGCATAAAACAAAAGTATTATCCGTAGTACTGACCGTAGGTATGTGTTGTCTTGTAGAATCTGATTTGTGTCCGGAATATATCCTATCCTGGCCATATGAAAAGGTGGCAACCCTACCAGTGGTCAGAGCGTTCGGCCAAAATCTGCCCATATGTGGTCCAAGCCGTTCTTGTCAGGACGTGTCAAAGTTGAACGGGTATTACCCGGGTGTACCTACCATGTCATGAAAGATAAGTATTTGCGTGTACCTATGTGTGTGATGTACAGCATGTGGAAGGTGAAAAATGCCAGGGTAGTCCTCACAACCATACAGGTACCTGACAGATGTAGTGTATGCAATGTGTTCCCTTGACTGTGCCATGGGCCATCAACCGAAGAAGGGATGGATGGAGTGTCTGGAATATGTGTGTGGTGGGATGGGTAATGTTATAATCCACAAAGGCGAGACTGTGTTGGATGCACAATAGGTGAACTGGAGGTGTATGAGGGAGCAGCGGGTGAATCAGAAAGAAACACAAAGAACAAACATACACATCTGCAATACAATCTGACAGGCCATACTGTAGAACACAATCACACAAACATATGAATATTAAAATGTGCAATACACATGTAAAGAAACATCACCGGCACATACCCACAGAATGGTCTGGACAGAACTGGGCCATCCAAATGCAACACACCTGGATGCATAATTGAATGCCCATCATCCCCTCTGCAGCACACAACCCGCTCCCATTCCTGAACGTCCACCAAATCCAGCCATACTTGGGCTACTAGCTTGGCGCAGCCATATCTACACATAGTGACCACTACTCATATGTAGTAGGCAGTGTCACCCTAGGCAGTGTCAGGATTGCAAACTATGTATCCCTTGCATGTAAAACCCTAATACATTTTTGTAAATCCAAAAGAATGGACGGTTATTGGCTTGTTCAATTTTTGGATATCCTTCATGGGATAAGTATCCTGTGTAAACATCAGACTTGGTATCACGACACGATGTCCAGTCCTGTAGACATCTGGACACAAGTTGTATGTGCAGTAGTGGTTCATGAGACTGTTCAGCCTCTAGACAGTCATGCAGAACCTACTACCCAGGATCAAACACCTGCCCGTGATGCACGTCTCCCACATGAATTATCGAGAGAATATATTGTACACAGTCACATAGTGGCACTTGGAAATAGGGTGATTAAGGCGCTGACGTAAGCAGGGTACCTCCGACCCACTTTGTGAGGGACAGTCACTGTTTGGGTAGGTGTGTCCTGACCAAGAATGATACAATGGTAAATGTTCTGTGATTGTAGGAAATAACTATGTACCATATTTCATGTAACAGTTGCCTAAAACAGTTATTTCTGGATGTAAAATACATAAATCATACAAGAAACAGAATAAGCAACTAAAGTGCTACAGGAATAGGCTCTCATCTAGGAAAATAATGAATGTTCTAAACCCTGTACTGACTGTGGGTATGTGTTGGTCTAAACAATCTGGTGTGTCCAGAATATATCCCATCCTGTACATATGAAAATGTGGCAACCCTACCAATGGTCAGAGCATTCGCACAGTAACTGGCCAGCCTCTTAATCACCCACAAAACCAGTGACCTTTGGAGGAAAGGTGTTGAATGACACTTGAATGACTAATGACAATAATTAAGAGTAATAGATGCTTTTAACTGCAGAAAATAAGTATTAAAACATATGGCTCTGAATCTGTCAACACATTTCAAGTTAATAGTACTAATATTGTAGAAGTGTCCATGATTGCCCCTGATTTGTCATTGCCTTGTCCCTGTTGAAATTAGTCCCTGAGTATTACAGAGGTCCGCACACATATGTACACCAACCGTCACATTTGTTGACAGTGCTATTGCATACCTGTAGTGAAGTCATAAGTGATGTCCAGAATAATATTCATCGTATATATGAATGAATGAAATAGTCAAATGTGAAGGGAAACACCAGTGGAAACACCTCTCACCCTGTATTATGTAGTGGAACCACCCCCCACCCTATATTATGTAGTGCCAACATAATAATCTGGTCAGAGGTGCCAAAACCCCTGCGTCTGTAAACACAGGTAGAATGTCAAAACTGGGACTAACTCTGTCCATGTGCTGCATCTGACATTTGAACAGGTACAGGGCAGTTCCGGTCACCAGTCAGACAAGCCTAAACCCAGATTACCACATGAACACCCTGACAATCAAACACACGTTTGTGCCAGGACTATAAGCTTTGGAGTTCTGAATATCCTTGGAGTGAGTAAACATGCAACATGGGTCCAGAGCAGTAGGGAATAGGGAATGTCGCATGTGTAGTACTGCGGTTTTCCCAGCAGGAGAATGGATGCCTGCTGTGTAAGTGAAGTGGTGAGGCATATGTTAGGGTAGCTATGAACCATGGGTATACATATAAATGAAGCAGAACACCAATAGTGTAGTGGTTAGAGCATCCGCCTAATGTAAATGCATTCCCGGTTCAAGTACAACTATAGCACATATCATTTTCTTGTGTAATGAATGCTTGTGTAATGAATGCCTCTGTGCTGTAAAGCCAACATTTAAACATGTAAAGGTGAACGTGTGTTTCGCATGGGGCCATTAACCGGATTCCATCAATCAAAGTGGTACTGTCATAATGAATAAGGCACATGTAAGCATAAAGAAGTGGCAGTAAACATATGTAACTCACAATAAGGATATGCAAGTGCACCTGCGCGGGTGTAAGCAGCTCCCAGCATAGCAAATGTATGTTGTTTTGTACAGATGTAACTTTATATATATATATATATATATATATATATATATATATATATATATATATATATATATATATATATGTGTGTGTGTGTGTGTGTGAGTGTGTGTGTGTGTATAGATATATAGCCACAGACATAAAATAAAGAAATATATGAAAAAAAAAAAAAAAAAATATATATATATATATATATATATATATAAAAAATGAACGCCGAAAGAAGAAAGCATACACAAGGGTTGTGAAGGGAATCTAGAGCAACTAAGGTATTATATAGTGCTTGCAGTGTATGTCAGATAAAGCTGCACAAGAGTGAGTAGAGCACCGCTATACACACCAGAGGCAGGGTTATACCAGTGGCCATAATATTGTTGAACTGCTACATCAATATTACACACAGACGGAATGTAGTTCATGTTGTGACCACCTACACTTGTAACCCGCAAATGTTCGTAATCCATAACACCAGGAAAGGCACGTATGTGCAAATATAAATGGCTGGAGACCCTGTGAATACACGAGGCGGTACAAAATGTGTGTAGGGCCCCTAATGCTCTGGAGAGGGCAATGTGTAAAGGTGTGTCATGGTGGCGATATCAGGTGGATAATGGCTGTTACGCGTGGAAACTCAACACGGGTGGGCTGGAGAACCTTGGCTATGCGATTATGGAAACAGGAGTGCCAGGGTTGGTTGCGCCAGTTCCAATGGAGCGGCCCATGTAGGTCAGCTAGTATGTAGGTGCGATTCTCAGCTAGAGCGTCTTCTGTGTGGAGACATGCGTGAATGGGCATACCTTCATTGAAGGTTGTGCATCAGGGCTGGCAACGCGGCACGTAAAACCTATCTGCCAATCATTAGCGGACTGGAGTTCTGCTGTGGTGACCCCTAACCGGGAAAAGCCGAAAGACACAACAACATGCAGACATCAATATGTTGATGTACATTCTCTGTAACACATGCACTCCATTTATTGACATAAATAATATAAATGTGCATAGAAACAAATACAGTAGCAGGAATAATAGGCTGCGCAGATGAGGAATAGGTCAAATGACACTGTATCACATCACACTTATCAGCGGTACTCCATACATGAACAAAGTGTGACATCTGTCCGCTGTATAACGTACTATATACCGATTACAAGTTAACCGGAGTGAAGTGTCGGTGTCATAATGACTAAGGCAATAGTATGCTGTTGAAGCAGAGATAAAACCCAATACGCATGTGTAAGTGTGTTTGTCCGGGAAATGTATTGGTCAACGGACACATAGATGTGCGTGTGTGTGTATATATATATATATATATATATATATATATATATATATATATATATATATATATATATATATATATATATATATACACACACACACACATATATATATATATATATATATATATATATATATATTTATATATACACATATACACACAAAAAAACATATATATGTCATTGTAGATATACACATGTACATAACTAGTTTACTGTACAGCAATTACGGATAACATATGTTCAGACCGGGCATATGTTACTGGGAGGTCCAATAAACAAACGTTTACCTGCCACACCGCTCAGCTAGGCTGGTCAGACATACAGACAGGCAATAAAAATAAATACACTGCTGCTTTCCAAACCACCGGCAGGAAAGTACCAGTGGGAGAGATCTGTAAGGTCTACACTTTAAACATTGATAACTGGGTCCCTTGCGGGACACCAAAAATTCACTTTACATGTGAACCCTTGGTTATCGATGCGAGCAGGATGTAGCTGTACATGGAACAGTAGGTTGTGCAAGTGTAATAACACATGGGTTGACAAAACGTACAACATGTGTCCTGAGACGGGGAGAGTGGGCAATGTGTAGGGGTGTGTTCATACCCCAGCTGCGCTCACAGTAAGTATTAGTCATGAGTGCTGTAGAGGGGTGTCAGGTAGGTAAATCATGTGTATGCAATAATGGGCTTAAGTGTGCAGGTGTTGGTTGGCAGAGATGTAGTAGGCCCGCCCAGTGGAAGTAATTAATATTCCTATGTGGGCATAGCAGATACCTATACCTCCCAAACCTGAAGAGCACATCTACTGGATAGTCCGTAAACCATTGGGGGAACACATAGGGACTATATCAGTGCCTTGTACCCAATTATCATGGACGTCCATGATTACTAATCAGAATGTAACACAGTCCTAACTAAACACTTCCAGAACTAGTGATATTAGGTGGACAGGTGGTGGAATACACATAATGGCTAATGACAACATGTATGAATCATAAACAGCATGTACCTCGACAAATGTGAATGAATACATATGCCCTGTGACTGTCAATGTGTCAGGTTAATAGAACCAATCATCTAAATTTGTCCCTCAGGGTGTTACGCAGTGTCCCTGATACAGTGTTCATTCTCCCCCATTCGTATGTGAGGTCTGCTAGTGATGGAAAGCGCATATTCCGCCGACCACCTTAGGCAGATGATAGCATAATAGTTTGGGATTACCACCTGTTCACCTTTGTGAGAGACACTCCACTCTGGACAGTTGTGTCCTGCAAAATGAATGTTACGGCACATGGCCTGTGATTTCGGGAAATGAGTTCATATATTGTGTGTAGTGGTGTCATAAAATGATTTTGTTGTATCTGAAACAGCTGCATGTTATAGGAAACAGTATTAGCAACTATAATGCTACAAGAATAACCTTAACGTATGCAAACCGGTGAAGTAGTCAGTTTACTACTGGCTGTGGGTATGTGTTGCCTTGCCAAATGTGACAGTTCTACATATAGGTCCTATAGGGCTGCCACCTTTCCAAATGGCCAAAGTGGGACCTGCTCTGTAGAAATGTCAGACGTAACAGGTCAGAACATACCTACAGCCATGCATAGCACAGAAATATACATATTAGCACAAATCAGAGCTTAGTCTAGCAGCAGTCAAGTTGCTTATGCTACTTCACATAACATATCGACGTGTCATATATACAATAACCGTTACATGCAACTATTACAGACACGTATAATATAATGTTGTCCTCTAATCAGGACATTTGCTATGGCTAGAGTATTCTCGCATGACACATATGCCTAATGAGGGACTGTCCCATGCAAAGTGGGAAAGGTATTACTCCTAGAGTCTCATGTCGGCCAATCTAAAAGGTGGAAAACCTACAATAGGTATGCGGTAGCATGACCCGGCAGAGAGATGCATTTCCCAAAACACATTTACATGTCAGCATTGCAGAGTATCGGTTCCCATGTATCAGCCAGATGGGAGCAGATTGTATGAGGAACACGCATATAATATGATTATGTCACTGGACAGGCCACCGATTCCGTACAGTCGAACGCCTGCTGTCGCCTAATGGTTAGCCATACCCGATACTGTAATCATGTAGTCTGATGTAATAGGCATCACAAGGGATTGCGCCCACCCAGCGTGAGTAACAAATGGAAGCACCGATGTCGGTGCACATGCAAGTGAGTGAGCGAGCGAGTGTAAGCGTGTTTGTCTACCAGTATGCGAGTATTGCACTGTTAAAGAAATGTGGAGTCTAAACAAGTACAAGGAGCTGTAACCAGAGGTCAGCAGTGATTAACACCGCGCAAACCCATGCACACCCGCTCCCACCTGCTGGAATGTGCCTTACCCACTCCATATCCAAAGGCGTCGTTCTGGCCACAAACAAAGAACTGTCCTTTGCACGTGTTCGTAGCAATACCCTGTGCACACAGCTCATGTGAATTACCAATACACCATGGCATATATACTGACAATAGACAGTACCACACACATACCATACAGCACAGTCATCCAACAGTATAGCAATGTACTGACAGATATGTCCGGACCACTGGTGTTTGCAGACCTGGCCGTCCTGTGTTTCAGTGTGTGAGCATTCCCAGTATGACTGTTACGCATGTTGTCGACTGACATTACCGTCATACCTTCATGTGTTTGAGCATGCCCAGTATGGTCAACTGGATCGCATGTGTCACATGTCGAGATAGTCAGTACTGTGGTGCCAACCCCTGCGTTGTACACCAACAGGTGGCATGCTGTGTCTGCAGGGTAGCTAACGGTCATGTGGTAATGACTGTTGCTACATTTCTGCATAGCGTGGGGGGACATCCAACTGTATCCACAGTCCTACACAGCACCGGGGGTGGCACACATGACTCTCACATGTGTACGTTGGAAGGGGGGCACAGCTGACAGTTGTACACATTTGCTACTACTGTACTGGTATGCCAGGTACTCCATTTCAGTGTGTGGACCTACCTAAATTGCTGGTTGGAGGCATACCAGTGTACGTCAGATCCTAGCTTTAATTACCAGCATAGTGGTTTCAGACATCCTAGCCTTCACAACCTACATCCAACTGCCTGGCCTGCTGTAGTCTGTGTGTGTGTCTGTGGGGGTTGGGGTCATCCATTGGGCATATCCAGTGGCCATTGTATAGCATTTGTCTGTATTGGTCTACACCTGTCCAGCTGTATGAGACTTGTGTGGGCTGTATGGACACACATGATGTTCAGCCCATAACCTGCAGTGAGTTGGGACACCCTGTGTACTACTGGCTACTATTGTGACCCCAGTATATGCTACAGATGTCATGGTGCCACTATGGACGTGTACTGTCTGCTGCCCTAACAGTCGGCCACCAAATTCCCTTGTATGCTCACATCCATACCATAGCTACAGGTAAATATACATTCTAATACAACTGCCAATTGGTAGGTTGATTGGCTTACCTTGGGGGTGTCCCAGACCTGAGGATGGCGCTGGAGGGCTGCCTATGTCGGATGTACACAGGGCACTTCCTATACATGGCTGAGCACAGGTAGTGTCATGTTTGGCATCCCTTGTACTGTCTGTGCGAGTCAGAGAGGGTGAAATTCCCTGAGTACCTGCTGTGTCAGTGCATATGCCATGTGTTGCCTCTTTGCCAAGGGCAGGTCATACTGTGCACACCTCCTTTCGCCTACTGGGTCCAGCTCAGGTAGTTTCTCCTCCAAGTCACACTGTGCCTGTATAGGCCTTGGCATTGGTGGGGGGCTGTGTGGCCCTGCCCCATGCTGTTCCTGCTGCAACTGTTACTGTAGGATCAGATTGTGTAGCATAGCACATACCATAACAATATGAGTGCATGTAGCTGGCGAATACTGCAAGGCTCCATCAGATGTGTCCAGACACCAGAACTGTGACCTGAGCATCCCAAACACATGCTCAATTATATGTGTTGCCTGTGTGTGTGCCTCATTATGGTGTAGTTGTTCAGGTGTGTGTGCATTGCTCATGGGTGTCATCAGCCACGACTCCAGTGGTTAACCAGCATCCCCCACTAGGTGACTGTAGGGGATGTCCATATTGGCAAAGATGTGGTACAGCTGCGTCAGATGCCATATATCGAAATTGTCATAGCTTCCAGGGCTGACAGCATACACATTCAGTTTAATGCCCTGGCCATCGCATATGGCCTAGCTGTTGGAGGGTATACTCCTGCAGTTAATGTAGGCCCTACCCCGCTCACCGGGTGGTGCTTTGAGGCGTACGTGCATGCAGGCTATAGCACCCAGTACCCCAAGGTAGTCTGCCATTTGGTGGAAGAGACGCATATTGCTGGTCAACAAATCACGTGTGTTGAGGACATGTACATGCTCACTGTCATGTGGTGACATGGCATCTGTGAACTGGTGCAATACTCTGGATGCAGATGCCTATGAGATCCCCATGATATCCCCAGTTGTGCTTTGGGAGGTACCTGTGGCTAGTATACCTAGGCCAACACATACATTGGTATCCACTGGGATGGGTTTCCCTCGGCCTGTTTGATGTGTCAGGTGTGGCCGGCACAGCTCAACAAGCTGCTGTAGGAGGTCTCTGTCTACCCCATAGCACTCCACTATCTCCAGCTCATGTAGCCCCTGGTAGGTTACCCTGGGTCTGTAAAGTCTTATGTCACCTCACTAAGGGTTGTTCGGCAGCATTCACATCCTCACCACCCTCAGCCTCCTGCACATGTTGGTCTTTGTTGCCTGCTGCAGCCCTTCTCATTTGGTTGGATTGTGTCGAGAAATGTCCCTGCATGTATACACCGGTGGTGTAGAGTGTGGAAGAAACCTGTGTGTATGGTGCTTGCTCACTTTACCATAGTGTTCTGGGGTGGGCTGGCCATGTAATCTGCTGATTGTGCTAATTATCACCTGTTTGTGCAGCCTGTTCACCTTGACTACTCCACTACTGCTGTTGTCCCTCCCAATTTCACCAGGCAGGTATAGACACACCCCTAGCTTAGGTGTGCTAAGGCAGGAGCAATCCCGAGGCACAGGGCTCCAATGTATGTACAGTATGCCTGACCCCTCTCCCATGCTTTCACCTATATTCGAGTCCTGCACCCGGCTGTCTATACACATACACTCTTGGGATCTGCATCACACCCTGGGGGTAAACGGGATTCACTATTGTCAACCTCATTTGCATAGTATTGTCTTCTAATGCATAGTTATATGACCCATACTGATCCTCCAAATTAATAACCACTGCTTACTGTCACTCAGATCCACACACAACTGGTTAAAAGTGCCTTACTATTGCCGTATTTGATGTCCCTTGTTCTTCCCAGCAACAAAATAACTGGTCTCTACACAACTAGAACCGGGACACTGCACACCACAGACAATGTGCTTTACCACTAAGCCATGGCAGATATACATGCATCCAAGGTGATCACGTACAGATCATCCAGCACAGACATTCATTAGTGCTAATGTCCACATACATATATATATATATATATATATATATATATATATATATATATATATACACACACACACACACACACACACACACACACACACACACACATATACGTAGATATTGCATTTATATCACAACAGCAGACCACATGACACCAAAGCATTAGGCAAGAATGAAAAGGAAACCACATGTGCCACCTGCATTATGTAGTGGTGTTACTATCAAGGCAAGTGTGTTTTGTTGTGTCACACGGGTCAGACGGTAGTAAGGGTAAGAGTAGGGCTGCTGACATTTACTCACCAGACCTATTGGTGAATGTATGTGTATGTGTTGACAAAGCAGTCTCTTGGGCAATTATGACATTTGTGGACACTGTATAGGAAAGCAACAAAACACACTCAACACATCCTGGAACTAGCCATCCACAGATACCAACACATAGGATATGACTGCCAAACACACACACCTGTCATGCCTTGGAATCGAACACCTACCTGTCTATTCTATCACACTACAGTATTACATAGTTACAGAGCACACTACAAAGATTACTAGATCATAGCGCTCCCAGAGGCATACTTCTAGGTGGGTGACATCATCAGGAAAGGCAAAGATGCCGATAGGGATTGTATGGAGAGTGAGCGGTCTAAAAGCATTACTCTGTGCCCAGGCAGCTGGAAACACACACACACTTGGCAGGGCTGGGATTAGAACATAGACCTAACTATCTTATCACACTACAGCATTATGCAGTTACAGAACGCACTACGGAGATTACTGGATCATAGTACTCCCAGAGGCATACTTCTAGGTGGGTGACATCAGCAAAGGCAAAGACGCCGATAGGGATTGTATGGAGAGTGAGCAGTCTAAAAGCATTACTCTGTCCCCAGGCAGCTAGAAACACACACACACACACACAGACACACACAAACACACATGGCAGTGTTGGAATTACAACATACACCTAACTACCTTATCACACTAAAGCATTACACAGTTACAGAACACGCTACCAAGATTACTGGATCACAGCACTCCCAGAGGCATACTTCTAGGTGGGTGACATCATCAGAAAAGGCAAAGATGCCGATAGGGATTGTATGGAGAGTGAGCAGGCTAAAAGCATTACTCTGTCCCCAGGCAGCTGGAAACACACACACTTGTCAGGGCTGGGATTAGAACACAGACCTAACTACCTTATCACACTACAGCATTATGCAGTTACAGAATGTGCTATCGAGATTACTGGAACACAGCACTCCCAGAGGCATACTCCTAGGTGGGTGACATCATCAACAATGGAACAAACGCCGATAGGGATTGTATGGAGTGTGAGCAGTCTAAAAGCATATTACTGTCCCAAGGCAGACGGAGACAAACACATGGCAGTGGTGTGAGCAGGACAACTGCCTGTCTATGGAGCACTATTACAACACTACATAGATACGAGACGTGCCACAGACAGTACACCTTTCAAGACAGTCAATATGACCTTCTAGGAATGCAGGCATTGACATGGATGCTGGCAGTTATGGTGTACATACCTGTGAACCAGTGTGTTCAATGTAGGAATCCATCCTGAAGTGGGGTATGGCCATCTGTTGCCTGGATGACCACTATCGCTATACAGGATTACAATGGTCATGCCCATACACAGAGGCACATAACCAACACAAGGTGTCACTGGGCATGCTCACACACTTAGTAGCGCACGTCCGTTTGGAATGCACTATGTGTCCATCTGCACAACGGCGTACTGGGCATGCTCACACACTTAGTAGCTAAGGGTTGTCTTGTATGCACACAGATTCTAAACACGGAAGGGCACAGTGTGTCGATAGTCATCATTGTTAGCATGAACGCTGCACTACATATATCTGACACTGGTCTTCTACACAACGTCTGCTGCTGTCCATCACCTTAGCTGTACCAATCTAAACCTGGCACACTAATACCACCCATGGTGATGTCCTGGCAGGAGTGGCTACTTCGCACATATAGTACCATACATAGATGAAGAACCTGAGACCAGGTAAACACCCTGACACCTACAGGACAACTGCATTGTATGTGTATGCTAAACAGTGCTTGATGTGCAGCGTTCATAATCATAGCTGCCAATCTAGATCCAACAATGGGGAATACTGACATCTGTGCAGTAAGGAACACCTGGCAAAAGGCTCAGTTGTGCACAATAGCACTACCACTGTATACCTCGGATACAGACATGTGGGCCATAAGACCGTTACGGACCACTCCAGGTGTTAGTGTCCCCATGTACATGAAGGCCACTCACATGTACTGACCAGTACACTCTCAAAAGCCATCACAGATGTGTCAGGTGCAGATCACAGTGGTAAATGTCGCATTCTAGTATGTAGACCTCAGACATCACCATGTCCTTGGACCAGCAACACACATACATATATTAGTACAACACCATGTTACTCATGACCAGTGGACTGTACCTAGCTCTAGAGCAACTGTGCAGACTACCCATGTACTGACAGGGTTCCATCATGTGTTATGTAATGCAATGATACCACTGTTCATAACCAGGTCAGCTGTACATATAACAGGGGCCCTAAGTCTTATACAGCTGTAACAGATAACTGTTGCTGTACACCAGAAAACACACTAATGTTTGGATATGACATACATGTAACTGCCGTGGATATGTACATGCCCCACACACACACAACACATATGTACATAGCATAGCTTTTGCTGTCCTTCATTCAGACAAGTGACTACAGCAATTACATGCATGCACATGGAAGGTAGGTCCATGGCTGTTGAATGCTAACAGTACATAAGGTAGCAATGTTGACTGAGTTAACATTCCTTCTGTAGTGGTTACCCATGACAACTATCATGTCATGCAACAGCCCATGTGTCGTATGCCATCACACATGTCCACCAATTGCAATGCATACAAACATGGCTACATGACAGGAATGTAGGACCTGCACACATGTACATGTAGTGGTGTGCATTCAGCTACCATGCATGTGCAGTAGCTGATGCTTGCAGTTCATCTGTGTCTTACTACAACATGCAGTTGCAATGCAGCCCCATCATTGACACCTGTATATGGTGAAATACTGACAGTATGGTAAGATGTACAGCAGGTATGGATGGATGTGTGTACATAAAGTGGTGGGCCACATTTGCAGATGGATGTTTGCTGAAGACAGCTCACAGGTGTGTCACAAGACATCCTACCATAACATGTGCAAACAGTAAGCTATGTTTCTATTAACTGAAGGTGAAGACATACAACCTACACAGCGGTCAGGGTGTCACTGACTGTAAATCACTTGACACCTGTAACACTTAAGTCCTCCAGTATGCATATAGCAGCACAATTGCCAAAGGTAGCATCGGTACACATTGTAATGCGTCATTACTGCTGCATGTCTGTCAAACGTATCATAAGATAGCAGGTGTTTGATTCACAGTACTGTCATGTGTGTTTGCTTGTGTGACCATATATGCCAAGTATGGTGGGGAATACATCCCAATTGTTACACACCCCTGTACACTGTTTTATAGATCTGTACATACTGCAGTGTAGAAAGCAAGACATAGGCAGGGGTGGTGTGTGTATCACACACATGTTAGCTATCTGTATGTGCATGACATTTGTGGACTCCAGTGTGTGTGTGTGTGTGTGTGTGTGTGTGTGTGTGTGTGTGTGTGTGTGTGTGTGTGTGTGTGTATGTATGTATGGCTGTCTGGTGCATGGAGTGAGGATGTATGCTACCACAGAGAACAGATAGGACCCCTAACCCCTCAAGGTGATGCAATCTACTACCCTGTTGATGCCGTCGGTCTTAGGCATTACTGACTACCTGTACATGTTCATTCTCAGTGTCGCGTCATGTGGGCGCACAGTACTGTAATGGTGATTACCACATAGGCAGGGGTCCTCACCTCAACACTATCAAGTGTGTGTTATATTGTCGTTGACCCTGTGAGTGTGGGCGTGTTACTGTGTGTGTCTGTGTATGTCTTTGTGTGTTCTCATCCTGTAATGTGAAAGTGTATTACTGCTACACAGTGAGGCCTCATGCTATCAACTGGCCTCTACCCTTGACATCAGCTTGACCACTTTGTAAACCCCCTGCACCATGTAACTGTACCTGTGATGTCACTCGGTATGGATGTCACATCTCTAGCCACTGTAGCCTAGTACACAGCCCACATGCTCCTGGATCAGTAGATGTGTAGACATCTTTGGAATGTCAGCCTTTCTAACAGTGAGGTTGAGGCTACATATAGCATGCTGGTATTGCCATACATGCCTGTGAGTACTCCACATTTACACATGGGAAACTGCAAACACTGGTACTTAATTACACATGCAATTAGACCTTAAGGAGGGAAGCAGGGATCATTACAAACATGCTGTTACTGTTGTTACCAAGACACATACTGTGAACATAAAACAATGCATTCTAACTGCAAACACTGTTACGTAATGGCACATGCAATTAGACTTTAAGGAGGGAAGCAGGGCATCATTACCAGCATGCTGTTACTGTTGTTACCAAGACACATACTGTGAACATAAAACAATGCATTCTAAACCTGTACTACATGGTATGTCTGCTGCGTGTCAACAGTACACAACAATTGTAACATACACTTATCTCACTATTCTGTTCACCCTGTGCATCAGACCATATGAGCATGTCCCTGCACCGATGGTGTGGATGACAGGGATGCGGCACAGGCATCATCATATGCACAGGGTGATGATGTTTGCCAGGGGCCTAGGCTGCACCAATGGATGATGTCATGTGTGTGGGTTAGGGCCAGTGATCTAATTGGACATGTGTGGTTGTTATGCATGTGGGTGTTGCGGTGCCCTACAGATGTTTCTGGTGTGTGCATGTATGTGTGCACACAGTTCTGCCATGTGTCCGGCCTACACAGGGGTATTATTGACAGCTCCAGATTGTACAGACCAGGATTTACAGCTCACTGTCTCCAGCCATGGCCATGTGACCTGTGCCTGCCAGGGGTTGCACGGGCACTACCAGGCAGAGGTATAGATTGGGTACTGTCTGATGACACATGTCCACTGGAACCGTGTCCCCGCTGGGACCGTCCAGGGCCACGTCCACGTGGCCTGCTGTGTCCTGGTGTGGATGCTACCAGCACTATGGGAGCGGGCATGTGAGGTAGCTCATTCACATAGACCTGCACCAGGTGGTGTAGCTGGCCTATGTCCACATGGCCTATGCCTCACTCATACCAAATGTTCCAGCACAGACAGCTCACGCTCGTGGATTGCCATGCCACGGTCAAGGATTCCAACCATGTCACCCAATCGCCTGTCCAAATCATCAGCAATCTACTGTTGAGCATTTACCAATGCCTGGATGTTGTCATTTAAAGAACAGATAGCAGCCCTCTGAAGCCTCTGGCCTTCTCTGTTCTGCCATTCAGAATGTGCCTGTGCCACCATTACAGTCTGAAACGTGTCTGGTGACACCAGCTGCTGCACTCTGTCCTGCAGGTGCATGTAGGCCAGAGGTCCTCCTACGAGCAGCACTGGCCACATGCCTGTGTGGCACATCTGCAGTCATTTCACTGACACCATGGTGTGAAGACACACCTTCTGTAGCCACCATACGTTCCTCTTCCAAGCTAACACACGCTAACTGTCCTTCCTCTATGGCCACTGGTGATGGGGTATGTGTTGGTATGAGAACTGTGTGCGGGGAAGAGGGGGATATAGGTGGGATGGCAACCAATGGCACAGATTCAGCCCCTGACAACCCTGCCTGTACCTCAAGCATATGTTCATCACTGCTAGAGTCTGTGGGGACACTAACATCAGATGGACCGCAGGAGGGTAACGCACCTACATCACCTGTGAAGGCAAACATGACAGAGCAAAATCCCAAAAAGGGAAGACATCTCTGATCAGTATTAGCAAAAAACTACGGGCACTCATAAAATTGTCTAAGGCCAGCTTTGAGAGAAAAATTGCACAGGACACTAAGGATAATTACATGGCTTTCTTTAGTTATGTTAGGAGCCTGGGTGGGAATTCCCAGATATGCTCAGAATTAGTCCAAAATGACAAAAAATACACCAAACCCACAGACATTGCCAACATCCTAGCTGACAGGTTCAGCGTAAACTTCTCCCCCCCTCCCCACCAAAAGGGCAAATATCTATCCCAGCAGAGTGCTGCCCCCCTGACATCTCAGATGCTCAGGTAAGAGGCGCCCTCTCCAAAGCAAAAAGCACAGCAGCAATGGGAGCAGACGGTGTCCCGGGCTGCGTCCTACATGAACTTCAAGAAGAGCTAAACCCAAACATAAAACTACTGTTCAATCTCAGCCTTACTACAGGATATGTACCCAAAGAGTGGCGTACAGCAACAGTGGTCCCTCTCCACAAAGGTGGTGCCTCAACAGATCCTGGAAACTATCGCCCCATAAGCCTG
This sequence comes from Protopterus annectens, assembly GCF_019279795.1. Classification (NCBI taxonomy): domain Eukaryota; kingdom Metazoa; phylum Chordata; order Ceratodontiformes; family Protopteridae; genus Protopterus; species Protopterus annectens. The sequence continues at coordinate 705,501,675 of NC_056725.1, read as the reverse complement.
ACTAGCTTGGTCTGCAAAGCTATGGAAAGGATCATCATGGACCTCATAAATAAAGATATTGGGGACCTACAGACACAGGATCCTACCCAGTTCGGCTTTGTTAAGGGCAGATCCTGCCTCTTAAACCTGGTCAATTTCTTTGAAACAGTCACCAAGGCCATTGACGAGGGAAAGGTGGTCCACACAGCCTACCTGGACCTCGCAAAAGTCTTCGATACAATACGCCACTCGGACATTATAGATAAGCTCACCAGCTTAAATATAAACCCCTATGTCACTAGATGGGTTGCAAACTGGCTCAAGGACAGAACTCACATGGTTAGAATTGCTGAAGCCATGTCAGACTCCAAACCAGTTACAAGTGGCGTCCCACAAGGCTCAGTCCTGGGACCTCTCTTGTTTGGTATATATTTCTCGGAGGTACAGGCCAACATGGAATGACTGTGGCTGACCAAGTTCACAGATGACTGCAAACTGGGTGCCATAATCGACTCTCCAGCTGACACAAGCATCGTCCAAAAGGGCCTCATAGAAATAGACAACTGGTGCCAGAGCCATGGCCTCAAGCTAAACGCCAAAAAGTGTATAGTCATCCCCTTTGGCAAAAACAAAGTGCCCACAAATTACCACATAGGTGGTAATCCATTAAGCACAGAAGAAGTAATTAGGGACCTGGGGACCCAAGTTGATAGCAATCTCTCATTTGACAACCACGTGGCCAAAGTGGTTAGAAAAACATTTTATATAGCCCACCTAATCATGAAGGGATACACATCTAGATCAGGGGAGGTCATCGTGCCTCTTTACTCATCCCTCATCAGGACCATAATTGAGTACAATGCCCCTTTTGGGATGTACCTTACCAGACACCTGCAGCAACTGGAAAGACCCCAAAGTACCTCACCAAGAGGATCAAAGGGCTCAAACAGATGCCATATGCTGCCCGGTTAAAGAAACTCCAGCTCTACTCAGTGGCATACCACCTGCTCAGAGGCGATCTGTGCCTGACGTATAAAGCCATGTCCAACCCAGAATTAATGGACATGCTGCACCTCAGAAAATCCAAATCCCATCGAGCTCGCTCGAGACTTGAACCTCAGCACTGAAATAAATAGGACATGCTGGAAGGACAGATTCATAACCCAGAGGCTCCCTTCACTCTGGAATAAAATCCCAGTCCAGGTTAAGCAGAGTCCCTCATTGTCTCTCTTCAAGAGGAATCTTGATGAGTGGATGGGAGATCGTAGGTTTACCCCGGGTATCACTTCTTTGTCACTGTTAGACAGAGGCACAGTATACTAACCTTGAAAAAGGGCATAGCAAAATTAATTTAAAATGGGTGGCGAAAGCCAAACACACTCTGGCTAGGCTTATAAATGCCCTATGGCAGATAGCCTAGTATGAACCTATGAACCTATGAAACAAAGACTCTACATTACAATAGAGACACACACACAGAGACACACACACACAGACACACACACACACAGACACACACAGACACACACAAAGACACACACACAGACACACACAGAAACACACAGACACACACAGACCATGCATGTGATTTGACAGAAGGCATGCAGCATGCATGTGATATAGCAGATGGCGTGCAGCTCAGACATTAATAGTGGTAGCTAGCATACATCCCTGGGTTGCACACAGCAGCAAGCATGTGTCATAGCAGAAGCCATGCATTTCACACAATCATGGTAGTAAGCATGCATCCCTGTGATACACCATGTGTACCAGCACAGGTTAACAGTACACATGGCTGATGTGAGGCATATGTCCTTGACATTAACATGTAGTATGACATGTAATCTGCTGACGTGTGCATTGACATGCATACATGTTTGACACAATGGTGTCCTGACACATGTACAGCGGTGTAATGGTGTCACATTGCAGTGTTGTCTGTATGCCCTACAAATAGAATACACTTTTAGCAGATGTGCATGACCATCGAAGGGTAGTACGAGGCGTCTATATTGCTATACAGTGTGAAGTACAGACACAGTGCCATTGCATGGAATTATGAGGCATCTCTATTGCTATACAGTGTTGAATACACACACAGTGCATAGCCATGACTGCGTGCATACACAATACATAAATACTGTGGATTGTGATCCACGTCGCTGAGGTGTATACACACTAAACCATGCTGCGTCATGTGTGACAGGTCACCGGAAGACATATGGATGACACCCCTGCACAACTGCTAACATTTCTTAGCTGCCTGGCAACCGTATCCATACATGGCAGACTTGTCAATTCACCATGTCCCACATGACATTTATGTACCACACACACGAGGTGCATGGCTGACAGTGATGTCCAACAGCAGCAAGGGAAATGTACAGTATCTGTGGCCTGATGTGGTGTCTGTGTATGCAAGTGGAAGCTGTACAGGTGACTACTGTCATGCTGTGACACAGTCATGATGTTCAACACATCTTATGTGGTCGAATTAAGTGACACCTCCACAAGCTGTGCACAGGCTTTTAGGATATCCAGTGTTCCACATCTACTATATAACCATTCAACAAAGGCTGTAGTTGGACCATGTGTAGACAATGTGCAACAGGGTGTACACACATACACATCACATCTACTGTGTGTTGCTACATGTCTATGGCCATCCTCCATGGCCATGTGTGAACATGTGTTGGCCAAATGTTTGTGATGGCTGTCTATCTCACATGTCTTGTTGTCCCATATAACATACACCCATAGATGTCAGATACTCCACTGTCCACAGGGTTATGCAAACAAAGGGTTGTATGTTTGGTATGTGGGGTATGTTTTATGGGATAGTGAGACAATGTTGCAGCCGGACCACTACATGTCTGGGACATGTCAGATGGCGCATTACACTGTCTGCACTCATTGCAGGGGCATATTCCACAATGGGGGATCCTGTGGGCTGCCCATATCCCAACTCACTGTGTAGTACTGTTTGCATACCCCACATGTGTTGTTCTGATGTATAGTACATATTCCTACATTGAACAACACCTCCACCATTGTATGCACAGCTGTCCACCCATCTAGCAATGACAGGTACTGTGGTTTCATGTCGGTGTTTCATTTAGTCTGTATATATTGTACATGGGTAGCCAGTGTGATTGATGAAAGATGTGACCTGTATATTGTGACTGGACCATACATTATGTGTACATGTGTTAACTGGCCACATGGCGAATAGATCTGTGCATTAACATGCCTGATACTGATAACTGCCTCACCTGCAATGGCCTGCTGTCTCTGTGGCACGCCAGAGGTACCTGTATAGGAGTGACACAGCAGTTTGATCATTATCCATGACTGTATGACAGCTACAGGATGCACTGTGCATGTTAACACATTCGCCAGTACAATAGCATATACTATGGAGTATGCACATGTGTGCATACACACGGTAGCATACTATAGTATGCGGCATGTGTGTAAACATACCTTGCATATGATGTTACATTACATATTATACAGTGACACATGCAACTAAATGGGATATAATAGTTATATGTGCAGTAGTGACTTACCAGGCAACTCCAGGCTCAGTGGTTGGGAGACACCCACCTCCACGATGGCAGCTAGAGTTTGTGGATGCTGTTCTGATAGGGTCCCCAGGCTGGCCAGTAGCTCCTCAGTAGGTGTGAGTGGGGGCTGGGTTGGTGGACCACCACCTGTTCTACCTTGTTCCCTGGCGATTGCATTGGCACGCTGTTTTGCATGTCGGATCAGGTCCGTGCAGTGTCTGCGCACCTGCTGGTAGGTGCGGTTATGGCCATCCACATCATTAACCCTCCTGCGAAGTTCCTGCCACAGGTCATCATGCTGCTGGGCATGCTGTGGCACATGGCTGAACAATACCTCATAGTTATCCTGGAGGTAAGGTATGAGGGCATCATCCTCCAAGTGGCTATATGCTGGCAGTCATGATCGAGGCATTATCTGGAAGATATAATGATGGAGACAGGTCTCAGCATCTCAGAGATGCACAGAGATACAGCTGCACATACATGTGTATTACATTTAGTACATATGAAAAGTTGTCTTTGCAAATCGTCATGACACTGACATGACTGACATGTTTGTGTCACACACGTGTAACACCCGATGGGGATTGGATATTATCACCATATATGTGTGTCACCTCATTACATTGCTCATACTCCATGTGAATGCTGTCTTGATGTGGGCATGTCTGTTTGCCTGTACTGGTGTTCTTACCTATCAGCACATGCCTGGATGTGTCCACATTAATGCTGTTGACCTTGATGCTGTGTATATGTCACATATCAACACATACACTGCCTTAACGGACATGAGCAGTGACAATGCAGACATGCGCATGGAAACCTTTACATGCATGTGTTTTGCCATATACATCTACACGGCAGTGTACAGCTGTTCAACATCCTGCCATGTATCGCCTGTGTTACACATGTGATACACATGGGACAATGGTTAGCCGGATGGTATTCGCAGGGATGGTTATCAACTATAGTATGTACGGCCAAGGTCATGTAGTAGTGTGTATGCCCTGGGCCATGTATGGGCATAGGATGTAAGGTTTTCTAGCTGTATCCGACAGCCATGTTCCTGCCAACAGGTGAATCAGTGCCACATTACTGATCCAGACAGTTAATGATACATCTACCATGCAGTCATTGCACCATGTATGACAGAGATGACATGTGCAGCTTTGCTGGACAGGGTTGCATGGTATGGCAGGAGTATGTAACATGTATGGCACAGGGATCTGTCCAGCATGTGGAGATCCTTGTACTAGGAAGGTGGCTGTCCATGACGTATGTCTTTCAGATCAGGATATGTACGTGTAGCATGTCCAACATCACAGTGTTGCACATGTCTTTATGCAGGGTAGGCAGCATGCTGCATAGTGGAGATGAGGATTGTGAAGGCTGGTGTCGCCCATCCAAGCATGGCCAGTACTCCTTAAAGATGATATGTGATCTGATATTGGTCACTTGAGTGCTGAGTATGGCTGTCCAATGATCTCCATGCTCATGGATGGCACCCTGTCATGACTTGGCTTGCCTCTTATGACTACCTACGTCACTATCTCAGGGATGTAAACTGCACAGCACCATCTCTTACACACAGTATCCATAATGTTGACTGCTGCCTAGGTGGTAGTTAATGAGTACAGGGTTATTAACCTAGCGGTGACAATGCAATAAGCAGCTGTCAGATTGTGAACATATGTCACGCACCTCGCCCACAAAGCCCATTCTGTATGTTGTCCACAACACTGAGTCAGTTATTGCTCCTAGGTCATGGCCATTCACATACTTACATATGCAGATGCCTCCCATTTGTCTGTGTGGTATGAGCTACAATGAGGGGGGAGTACAAAACATTAACCTTGTTTTACTGTAGCTGCCACTGGTGTGATATGCACATGTCACTCAGACACCTTTTGTAGTGTTGCTTCTGTCAACAGGCCACTGGTAGAACACTCCTGTGACATACGAAGGTACATCTAGTATACTGAGTGTAGGTGGAACACAGTATGGGTGATGATGCCCTATGACCTGTCACAGGTATGCTATGCAGTGTGAAATCATCCGTACTGTCATCTACATCTGTACTGCTAACAACATCTACGTTGATTAAGGTTCATGGACTTTCAGACCATACTCAGCAGGGTAATAGTGCAGTGTCTCCCATTATGAGTGGCGTCTCCACTTTGTGGGTTGTGATAACTGTTGGTGTGCTCCATTCAGTGTTTTCACAGACTGACATGAACCTATGTTTTACATGGAAGTGTATATGTAGAGCAAACTGTTTTGCCATATGTGTATTATATGACCAGGGATGTGGACAGGTCACATGCAACCTGAGTGCACCTTGTACCATCATAGTTATGGTTATAGGGGCTCTGTAGTGTTCATGGATATGTGATTGTGTACCTGTTGGGGGGGGGGGCAGTGAGTTTATGTTATCCAACACCCTATCTGCTTATTGCTTATTCATGCTCAGCACTTGTTCAGAACATGTAAGCACTTCATGAGCTACTAATTACTATAGCACTCAATCCTACTCATTTCCTACAGGTAAACACTGTTTGTCCTTACATTTCCAGCTTGCTTACAGTACAACAGCTGTTGTACACACTTACCTCACATATCTTGTGAGAAATGGTTGAATATACAGGCATGTCCAAGTGTCAATTACCAGTGTTATTGCCTGTCTATATGATGAATATGGTCAACATGAGGGAATATAGCAATTGTCTCATGCGCACAGTCAATGCTCACCTCCTAGCATACGACACTACAGCCTGTGGGAGATTCACATATGTAGCCATGCTGGAGGTAATGCTCTCTCCAACCCAGACTGAACCTGACAATCATGTGGGGATGTTAAACGTTTGCACCACACCCCACTCATCACATAGTCTCACTAGATCTCCACCACCACAGGCCACACATAGTAAGACTACAACATTTGCGCAGCCTCTCCATACTACTCTATGTAGGCAACAGAGGCAGCCCCCATCACCAAACACAACACCAATTACTTATAGCCCACAGACTCATGTGTGCCCATCAACTACAACCAGTAGGGTATTATAACATACCCAACACACTAGTCATAGGTGACTCTGTAGGCAGTCACACTGATGTCCCACTCAGCAGGCTACACAAGGCGATAATCACTTTCATCTGGCTGTCAGGTAACAGGATCCGCAACATATCCTATGCACTCGGGTCACTCCCCAACAGGTACAATATGACTGTCATTCTCCATGTTAGTTTGAATGCCCTGAGATGTAACTTCCTGGACTACATGTACAGGGACATGCAATAGCTCTCCGATCTTGTAGCCCAGGCAGGTATCGCCCAAGCCCTGGGAAGCATTCTGCATTCATCAAGACTGATACCACAGTACAACAACTGAATTATTCACTTCAACAGTTGCCTATGCTTCTGGTGTCATTCCAAGGGTATCCAGTATCTGTCTGCTTTGAATGACATGGTCGACAAAACACGATGCTTTGGCACAGATGACCTGCACCTGTCAGCCCTGGGATTACAGATAACATCTAAGGCTCTTGCTGCTCCTATACTGCCTGTTTTAGACACATTTCAAATAACATATTCACCACCAGAACAGGAACAGGCAAGCAAAACCTGAGGGTAATGTTACTCAATGCTTGACATCTTCATCTCAAACGCACTCAGCCGAGGCACTCCTTATAATGGACCACTTCGATATCTCTGCAGTGACTGGGACCTACTTCTAGGCTCCGGAGAGCACCCCCGCACTGACAGGCTATTACGCAGACCACACCTTTCAGTCATGTAACCAGGACCAGAACACCCACGGTGGAGGTGTGTCCATATTTCACAAGGATGTACACACCTCCAGGCTGGTTGCTTAGCATAATGCATCAGAGGTAATCCAAGTGCAACTAACTGTGGCCATAACTGCTATACAAATTGCAGCTTGCTACGGATTCCACACCATACCCCATGGTTAACAGTCCTCATTTCTTGGTGTACTGGAAAGTAGGGTTTAAACAGGAGCTACTGATGTGAGACTGACACTACCCCACACTTAACTGGGATACCTACTCATGTACCGACACATTAGGCCAACACTTTCTGGGATTCATAACCTCCAATCGGCTGGATCAACCTATACACACCACCACCAAGGCCAACAATATCCTAGACCTGGACATTACCAACATGTTAGGCTGGTGTTCCACACCTGGGGTTATCCCCTCGTTGGTCAGTTCTGAACGTATGCTAATCACCCATGTAATCCACATCCCAGCACCACACCCTTCACGGAAAACACAGTACAATATTTCTACAAAGCCAACTTCAGGCTTCTTATGACAGCAGTAGTAAACATCATGACACCCGTGCAGATGGACAATATAGTTACAAATGCTGAAACATACACAACTGCACTTCATTAGCACTTACACGACTGCATGGATCATGCTATCCCAAACAGAGCCATGACGGTACCCACCAGATAATGGATGCCACTCTGTGGGTCCACTGCTATGGTCATAATGTACAACAGAAGGAGGAGACTGTTGCAAAGTAGAGTACAGTCCCATGGGTGGGGTAGCTCCCTGGTCAGGCTCAGTAGGAATCTGAGATCCCTTATCACATCCTCCAAAGCTAGCTACGTAAACATTACTGCGACACATTCCAAGGACTACCACAAAGCGTTATGGAGGTATGTCACTACTCTCGATGGCAATACCCACATCTGCTCTGACATACAACGGTTAGACAGGAACATTGCAGAACCGACTGATATTGGCAACATCCTAGCAGATAGGTTCAATGCTAACTTTACACCCCTCTCACAGCATAAAGGGCCCAAATCTATACAGGAACAATGCAGAGTCCCTACGGTCACAACTACGCAGTTCAAACCTGCACTCTCTAAAGCCTGGAACACAGACTCCATGTGACCGTCCAACATCCCAGGCTGCAATTTACACAAACCTCAGAATGGCATGGCTCCCCATTTGGGCACCAAATTCACTAATAGCCTTGTATCAGGCATTGTGGCCGCTGAATGGTGCACAGCAACAGTTATCACACTCCGCAAAGGTGGCGCCACAATGGACCAGAGGAACTATTGCCCTATATGACTGACTAGACTGTTCTGCAAGGCTATGGAGCACATCATCATGGAAGTCATTCACAGAGACATTGGTGGTCTCCAAACCTTTGATACCACCCAGGTTGGATTTGTTAGGGCCAGACCATGGCTCCTACACCTGGTGGAGTCCTTTGAGACAGTTACCAAGGTAGTAGATGACGGTAAGGAGGTCCACACAGCCTACCTTGTCCTCTCATTGGCTTTCAACACCGTTTCCCATTCTGGTATTGTCAACATACACATCCACCTGCACATTGACCCCTACATCTCGAGATGTTATGCAAAGTGGCTCATGGACAGGACCCACACAGTGAGGGTAGCATACCGTAGTTCCTACTGTACATCAGTTACAATTGGCGTACCCCAGTCCTTGGTCATAGGGCCCCTCATGTTCGGTATATGCTTCCCTGAGGTACAGGCTAGCACAGAAGGACTTTCCCTGAATAGGTTTCCAGACAACTGCAAACTAGGAGCCATGACTGATTCACCAGCTGATACAGACACCCTCTATAAGGGTGTCACTGTGACGGATACCTGGCGTAGATAACATGGCCTCAAGCTGCATGCCACAAGGTGCATAGACATCCCCTTTGGATTACACCAATCACCCACTGACTATCACATAGGTGGTAGCCCCCTACATACATAAGACATTATAAGGGATCTTAGTACACACGTAGATAGCACCCACTCCTTTGATAACCATATTGCCAAGGTGGTGTGGATATCCTTCTACGTGGCCACCCTAATCTGTAATGGGTTTGTAGCCGGAACAAAGGCAGCCATTGTACCTCTATACTCCTGACTTATGAAACACGTTCAAGGGTACAACACCCCATTTGGGGTGTGCCTTATGGAACAGCAACGGCTTTAAATACCACAACATTAACACACCAACAGGATTACTCACCTCCGAAGGATGACGTATGCAGCACAACTACAGAAACCCCAACTGTACTCATTTGTATACTGCATACTCAGAGGTGACCTCTGCTGAACATACAAGGCCCATGTCCACAACAATATTGATGGATATGCTCCACATAAGCAACATAAGCAAAAGCCACTGAGAGCAACATGCTCTGGGATATGTACCCAAATGCAACAATGAGTAGGACATGCTGGAGGGATACATTCCTGAAAAGGGCACTCACCATGCTTTGGAACATGATTCCTATGTATATCAGGCAGGGACCCTCACTAGCACTCTTCATGAGATACCTCGATGGGTGGATGGGAGACAGACATGTATGTCAGGGATCACTGCAGTGGCTGTACTGTACACAGGTGCAGGAAACAAATGGCTCTGCTGTTCACAGGCACAGGACACTAACCTAGGGAGGTGCCACCAGTGAAAACACTGTAGTTGGGCTTACAAATGGACTTGGCCAGACAGCCTAGTACCTAACTATGAACCTATGAAGCTATTACATATCCTTTGTGCATGGATAATTGAGTAGCTCTTCCATTTCAATTAGCTATCATGCTGTTACACTGTCTGGTGGCTACAAGCCATATGTATCCTGTTATTGTGTATTGTACATGCCAATAGACATACCTTATGATTGCATAATATAATAGTAATGCTATGTAAAATATTTGACATATCTACCTACAATACTGTACATTTCACATTTTTTAAACAATATCCCATAATGCAAAGCATAATTGCACAGCAGGACCACCTTAGGTATGTTATTCTCGTTATACGCCCATACACATGCCTACTGTGACAGTATATCAACATATGCTATCCCCTGTTATGGCATGTACTTGTTGGACAAACCCTACCACTGACAACAGCTGGAGTGGAATTGTTATGTTTAAAGCCCTTATGTAGCATCCCTTGTGGTGTATGAGGTGTTTACCTTGTGGCCCACAGCAGTACACACAATTTCTACAAGCATTACTATGCTCAACAAGACATCACTACATAATAGCTTTTCCCACTGTATGCATTGCATACACTTTCATTAATACAGAACAGAACTACATACACTAACATACTGAGTGTTCTACATACCTTCTTAGTGGTCCGAGTTTACGAAGATATCTGTCTTACTCCTTTCCTGTTTAAATGGCTCTATGGTATGAGCATACGGTTTGAATGTATGGCAAGCCATCCTTTTATACGTAGATACCTGTAACATGTGGTATCTTGCCACCAGTTGGTGTTCCGGAGTAAATTATTACATGCACATCAGCTGTGCAGCTACTCCATTAGCCAATTACACAGCAACAGTGGGGTATAATTTAATACTCCACTTGGGTGTTGTCCTTTTGCCCTACCTTCGAGGAAGACGGCCTGAATGTGTTTTTTTGTGATGAATTGCAACTGCTATATGGAGAGACACAGATATTTTGAATTCATGTCCCCCGTTGATTGTGTGTGACGGCTAGAGTATGTAGTTCTACATGTGAGTGTAGCTGTTATCTCAACCGTCTAATACGAGACTATTGCAAACAAAACCTGTAACATCGGCGTCTGTTCCATTGTACAACAGCAACGATTTCACATGGCACCATTACAAGTGTGTCTCTCACAAGGTATTTTAACACTTCTGCAGATGTCATTGAGTGAGTGGATGTTTGTGATGTTATTACAGTCTGTATTGCAATTGTTTCAGGTGTGGGGGAGATGTAGGTGGGTGTACATAGCAGATAAAGGTTTGTGGGGACTGCATTTATACATATTCCATATGTGGGTGGGGGCTCCTTCCCTAATTGAAGACCTATCATTTAGTAGACTAATACTATGGTTATTGCAGGCTTATTCATTAAGCCATTGTTAATTGGTTCCTATATAGCATACAGGTGATGGTGATCCTTCAATCCCTCTGGAAATATATCGATATGTAATGAAATGTTGCTACATGAAAGCTGTCTCGTGTATTTCTGTCACAGATATTTGCACTCATTGCAGTTGTGTTGGTGACTGAACCTCTTTGGCTTAGGTTGCCACCTTTTCAAATGGCCATAGTGGGACATTTGCAGGACACACATCAGGGTTTAGAGGCCGACACATACCCACGGTCAGTACAAAGGATAGAACTTACTTTTGTCCTAAATAAAACCTTATTCTTGTAGCACTTTAGTTGCTTATTATGTTTCTTGCAACATTTACATATTTTAGATACAGGAATAACTATTTAATGCAACTATTACATAATATATGGGACATAATTATGTCCTACAATCTCAGGACATTTGCCCTTTTTAATATTTTTTGTCAGGACACAACTGCCCAAAGAGGGACTGTCCTCTCAAAGTGGGACAGGTGGTAACCATATGCCTAAGGCCGGCTATGACCACACCTACTGTAATAATCTACCTCCGAGTTAGCACGAACAGACACATGAAGCAAACACACACACACACACACACACACACACACACACACACACACACACACACACACACACACACACACACATTACAGTCCCACGGAAACACACACCATACTCTCAACACACACTTACACACACTACAGCAATCAGAAACACACTTAAACACAGTACCTACCTGGACCGCAGCACCAGCAGCAATAACTAAATGTCCCTTAACATCGTGATAATAGTACTCGTGGTTCTAGTGTTCGGGACTGTGGTCTTTTGGTCTTTAAGCCTCGTAATTATATGTGTCGGTATGTAAAGCATTCGGTATTTGGCAGTATCCTATTTATTTGTACCTCCATGGTTGTGTTCATGTCGTTAACCTATCTATATATTTGGAGATATATGTATATCCATATATATCAATATATATCTCTCTATCACCCTTTCTATCTCTATGATATATATATATATATATATATATATATATATATATATATATATATATATATATATATACATGTATATATAGAGAGAGAGAGAGTGAGAGAGAGTGAACACACCTTTCGTTGGGTACATGGCGGTGTATACTGTTTCCTGAACTCCGCCCTTTTGTGTTTTAACCTGTCACAATACACACCTGCCATTGGTACATCTCGGGTAGCTTAGTGGTAGGTGATTGTGTATATGGTTGCGTGTTCTACTCCTGGCAGTGGTTGTTTTACCTCTCAGAGCAGGCACTGTTAGTACAAGGGTGAATAATGCTGGTTTCACCTGTTCTGGACATCTTTGACCGTGATCTGCATGATATTCAGCAAAGCTTAGGCCTGTTTTGCACATATCTGTGTAGTCATGTTTAAACAACACTTACCGTCACTTACCACCGCATAAACCCACTAACATATGCTTAAACATGCTCTAATGACCTGCATCCAACATCCATTATTCGTGCCATCGGGATTACATAACGGACCTTGCAGGATGTGGAACCGGGAACATGCATGACACAGTCAGCGGCTTTACCACTTGGTCATTTGGGATTTGTACAAGTGTTATGGTGTTTTGTATATGGACTGCACTACAGCTGTTCCTCCATACTGCAATCAAATGTGTAACTCCGTTAGTTTACATATGGATGATACCTATTAATGGTATGTCCAAGTGATGTTTAATGGATGTGCTCCAGCATTGGGAATCTATGTCACAGTGAGCCACACACTGTAATGTGCTACACCTTGACACAACCATAACTGGAGAATGCTGGGGTGACAGATACCTGTCATGGGTACTCCCCATGCTTTGGCATTACATCCCTGATTACATTATATGGAGCCCCTCATTAACACACCAGGGAATCCATGCAGAGTGGGTGGGGAAAAGTGGTTACACACATGGATCCCGCAATTGGCTCTGCTCCACAGAGGGACAGTTAGTTAATCGATGGGGTGGCGACAGCAGACACATTTTGCCTAGGCTGATGAATGGCCTCTGACAATCAGGCATGTACCTACCGATGTACCTAGGAACCTATACATACAGTATCAACATATGCTGTTAGCTTCGTTTACTGTTCAGGTGTTGACTTTCTTTGTTCCAGTAGCTGTTGTGTGTGCAATAGTTGAGGGCTGCCTATGTAGGATTCACACAGTAGGCCACCTATACATTACAATTTACAGGTGGTCATGTGTGTGTGCCATCCATTTTACTGTGTGTGCAGGTGGAGAAGTGTGTCAGTCCATAGGGGCCTACACTGTCAGTGTATGTGATATACGTTCCCTCTTTGCCAAGGCGTGGGCATATTGGGCACGCCTCTGTCTGCCTACTGGGGCTGGCACAGGGTGTTCGTGGTCTGAATCCTTCTGTGCCTGTGATGGCCTTGGCAATTGCGGTGGGCTGTGAGGGCCTTCACCATTATGTCCCTGCTGCAGCTGTTTCCACAGGATCATATTATGTAGCATGGCACATACTATAAAGATGTGGGCACACATGCCTGGAGAGTACTGCAAGGCTCCACCAGATATGTCCAAGCAATGGAACCGTGATTTCAGCATCCAAACACACGCTCTATGATGATTCTGGTTTGTGTGTGTGCCTCATTATGGCGTTCTTGCATGGGTGTGTGTGCATTTCTGATGGGAGTCATCATCCACGGCTCCAGTGCATAGCCAGCATGCCCCACAAGGTGGCCATATGGGATGGCCCCCCTGACAAATACCTGATACAGCTGTGAGGCATGCCAGATGTGGGAGTCATGGTAGCTTACAGGGCTGCCAGCACACACATCCGTGATAATGCCCTGGGCATTGCACATGATCTGGCAGTTGATGGAGTGGTATCCCTTGCGGTTTATGTAGTGCCTACCATGCTCACCGGGTGGTGACTTGATATGTATGTGCGTGCAGTTTATTGCACCCAGTACCTCTGGGTAGTGTGCCACATGGTGGAAGAGACGCATATTGCTGGCCAACTCCTCCTGAGTTCGGGGGAAGTATATATGCTCATTAGCATGTGGTAACATGGCATCCAGGAACTGGTGGAGTACCCTGGATGCTGATGCCTGTGAGATCCCCATGATATCTCCAGTTGGCCTTTGAAAGGTACCTGTGGCTAGTATTCTCAAGCTTACACATACCTTCATGTCCACTGGGATGGGTTTCCCTCTGTTGTTTCTGGATTTCAGGCGTGGCTGGCACAGCTCAATTATTTGCTGTATGATGTCCCTGTCCACCCTGTAATGCTCTACTATCTCCAGATCATGTAGCCCCTGGTAGGTTACCCTTGGTCTGAACACTCTTCTCCTCCTCCGGGGCCTGAGGTGGTTGTCAGCATCATCCTCCACAACACCTTCAGTCTCCAACACATGGTGATGAATCACAGCCATGGCAGCTCCCAACAAGTACATTGTAAAAGTTCCCCATCTGTTTACACCGATGGTGCAGTGTTTGGGAATACACAAGTGTGTGTGAGGTGCCTTCACACTTTATACTATTGTACTTTGAACACTGATGATGTCATAGGGTGTGTATGTACAATTGGAGCTGCAGGGTATCTTATGTGTTTTACCACAGGTACTGCTATTGTGGTGCCTTTGGTGTTGAATTACATTTAGCTGCTGTAGATTACCTCTTGCCTTTGCCTTAACTTTTCTTAACGATTTCCCTCCCATTGTCTGGCATGCATCCAGCAGCCTGCTTTCTTGTTTTGTACTTTCCCAAACCAGGATTGTCTTGCAAAATGTGTTCTATAGCCGATCTACTGCAGGTTTGCTTTGCTCTGCGGTGACAGTTCTCTTTTCTTTGCAATCTGACACTTCCCCTATCCTGTTCTGCAGGTTGCTACTAGCAGCTTTGTTAGCTGCCATCAGTGGCCCACTGTGAGTTAATAGGTGTTAATTGCTCAGTTGTAATCCAATTACCCTACTGCGGCATTTCCTTATTGTCTTCCCCTAAACTTCCTGTTTGAGCTGTGGTGTGCAGCGCGTGCGTCCGCTTACCGGGTTTCGTGCATGTTTTTATCCATGTACACATGCGCTTTCGGGCACCATGTGTGCTCTCAGCTAAGCAAAGCTATACCTACATCCACACCCTACAGCTTGGCTTAGCAACGGGCGGCCCGGATTTGCATTGCTCCAATGTGCTTACAGCTACAGTGGCACACCCCACTGCTGATGTCATGTATACCTCCAGACCACTCCTTGGTGTTGTAGCACTGCGCTGTATGGTACATCCTTAGGCCGGTGGGACGTTTGCGATTCACTATTATTTGCCTCATGTGCATGACATTGACTACTAATTCATAGTTACCGCGCCAAACACTGTCACAGACCCTTAGCAACCCTTGCAGCTTGGTTGTGGTGTAGCATGCATACCATTGACTATTATGGTGAAATCATGATTTGTGTTACATTGCAATTTTATGACATTTGTATATATTTTCCTTGTGTTCCCGTTTGCGCACACATGCCCTGCAGTTGTACTTTGCGTTACTGTGGCCATGACATTAAATGATATTTTTTATGTGTTGTGCATCTTTTCTTATGCCATTGGCTGTATATTTAGCCATTGGCATATGTTAACTTTGTAATACATGAGTCTGGTCCGCTTTCATGGCTCCGATGTTCTTTTTGGCAAAATGTAAACCTTTTTTTTGGTTTACATTTCTGTAGGCTTATGCTACGCCTACACCACTTCATGAATTGCTATGTACCTTCATTTGCATGCTGCAGTACTGCGCATATGATGATTAGCATACCTGAGCCGAGAGCTGCGCAGATCTGGCGTACGCTGGTAGTGCACGTGGAACTGGATCGTACCTGAATCTCTCGGTGGACATATTTGGCATTATACCGCCTACGCTACGCCTGCGCCTGGCGCAAGCTTCATGAATCCTGGGGTTTATATAAAATATACCAACTCTGAAGTCACACCAAATTGGGAAAGGCAAATTCCTGATCCCCATAAATGCCAGCATCCAACTACAGAGCCAGTTCAATAATCTGAACTTTCAACCAATTAAGGTTCGATATTCTGGCTCATCAGTAAATTGAATAGAACATATATATATATATATATATATATATATATATATATATATATATTAAAAAATGAACTTCGTGACAATAACAGCATTCAAAGAATAGTAAATCACACCAACAACTCTTGTAGTACTTTAGCGCTTTTGTCTTACTTATTATCAAGACTTCTTCAAAAAGACATGTTTCATAACTGTGAGCAACCATTTTCACTTTGTTTAAGTACATTAGTTCTAGCAGTCCATTTAAATTAACAACAGTTCCTTTCCAATAGTAAAGTGTGAACAGGCAAGGTGCTGTGTGCATTTTCACTAACATTACAATCGCAGTTACATAAGGTAAATTGGTCAGACAGTAATAGCCTTGTGGTGCCATGTGCATACTAATAGGGATCATGTGCAAAAAGGGATTGTGTGCAAAAGCAAAAAAAAAAAAAAAAAATGGGGAACTGGGAAGGATGAGAGTCATGCTGTGATAATTGTAATATTAACACCCAGATTGGTTCATTCCTGACAGGACAAGCCAGAAATTAGGTATAGTTTCTTTGAGTAACTTACGGGTCCATGCCTCCAAAGGTAAGTAAAGAAGGGCATGGATGAAGGTGGACGAGTCAGGCAGAGAGTCCTATTATGCTTGGGTATCAGTGTGTGTGTACAGAAATGTGTGGGTATGCCATCCGAGGGGTGAGTGGGAGGAATGTGGTGTTGGCTTGAAGGGGGGGGGTTGTTCGGAGGCCGCCTGGGACACGGAGTGTGGAGCTGGGGTTTGATGGGTAGGAGAATATGTGTAATAGAGAGTCCCAGAAGACTGGGAGAGTGTGGATGGTAGCGCCCGTGGGCTGGTTCGGATGGTACCACCCTTGAATGGCTGCCTGAAAAGTGAGACCATAGGGGTGTGTTGGTGGGGTTGGCAGGGGCTAGCCTGGTGATGGTAGGGGATGGCAAAAGTCAGAAAGAGAGGAAACACATTATATTCACTCGCACAGTTGTAAATCCATAAACACATTAAATCCACTTGCACAATTCTTCAAACCCTATCACATTTCAGTCTCTATATCTTCTAACCACACATTTGATGTCCAGGCTTACGTTGAGTAAGGGAGGGAGGGAACACATTAAATCTGCTTGCACAGTTGTTAAACTTTCAACCCTTATCACATTTCAATCTCTATACCATTTAAGTACGCATTTAATGTTCAGTGTTTCATTGAGACCTGGATAGACATCAGCTCTCAGTTCTATTTGCCATTTTAATTCCCGGACTTGCAGGAATGTGTCCCTGTCCACTACAAACTCTCTTATTTTTTCCAGCGCTGTGAATTTGAATCCTGTAAAGTTTGGGAAAATAGCACTGTGTTTAGCCAAGGCATTCAAACTGTCCTATTTGCATATTGCTGCAGTGTGTTCTTTAATATGGTTAAAATACTCAGCTTTCTGTACATTTTGCCGATGTAGAAATTCCTGCAATGTTCACAGAAAGCGCAGTAGACTACATTTTTTGTGTTGCAAACATAGTGGTCATGTAGACGGACAGTTCTGTTGCAGTGCAGGAAGGTGATGTCTTTTTGTATGTGTACACAGGCGAAACACTTGCCGCAGTCAGACATTCCAGGTTCTGTCGATACTTTGTTCTATGAGGATGGGCTTTTATTCCTCTCGAATACACCACCAAAAGTTTGGGGATGTCCCAAGTAACTTTGTCAGACCTTTTTCTCCTTCCAAGATGTCCCGATTGTTGGTGAGGCCCCTCTGATTCTGACCATATCCATGGACATTGGAAGGGGGAAACTTGCCACCCAGTCCTTTTTGTTCGGTCCGTTCTGTGCCCTTGCTGTGAATCCCTTTACCAAGATTGGTGGGTACCTGGAGTATCTGTGCTGTATGATCTCTTGGGACAGGTTGTCCACTAATTGCTCTGGGTATTTCCTTTCTAAGAACAAGTTTCTGAGGTAAAACCTTCCTTGATGAAAACCTTGTCCCTAAAAATGAGTCTGGATAACCAGAAGAATTGTCCTTTTACAATATTCTTTTTCATGAAATAGGGATGCTAGCTGCTGAACTCTAGATAGTTATTCTGGAAAGTGGGCTTGCGGTAGATGTTGAAGTCAAACTGTCCACTTTCCAGGTCTATAGTGAATTGGATATCCAGGAACTGAGTGGTGGTTCTGATATGTCCTACCGTGAGAGCATGACTCTCATCCTTCCCGGTTCCCCATTTTTTTTTTTTTTTGTTGTTTGCTTTTGCACATGAACCCTATTAGTATGCACACGGCACCACAAGGCTATTACTGTCTGACCAATTTACCTTATGTAACTGCGATTGTAATGTTAGTGAAAAAAACAACAAGACCCTGTTCTTTCTTTACTTTACTAAAGGAAAGGAGCTGTTGTTAATTTAAATGGACTGCTAGATTTAAATAAATTTAATAAAATAAAAAATGGTTACCACAAAAATAAAAAAAAAGAGAAAAGTCTTGATAATTACTACTACAGTTGGAGTTGTTGGTGTGATTTACTATTGAATGAATGCTGTTATTGTCCTTAATTTCTAGTTATTTCTTCTCTTCTTCATTTTTTTTTTGTTTTTTTTTTAGTTGTGTGTGTGTGTGTGTGTGTGTGTGTGTGTGTGTGTGTGTGTGTGTGTGTGTGTGTGTGTGTGTGTATGATATATATATAGTATATATATATATATATAGTATATATATGTATATATATATATATATATATAGTATATATATATATATTCATAGGTTGGTACTAGGCTATCAGCCCTAGGGCCTATACAAGCCTAGCCATAACAATTCCCTGGCTATTTCTTCCCACATTATTTACTTTCCTGGACCCCTGTCTAGCAGGGCGACTGACGTGATCCCTGGGGTGAATTTCCTTTCTCCCATCCAATCGTCAAGGTTCCTCTTGAAGAGGTCCAAAGAGGCACTCTGCTTGACATGTATGGGCAATCTATTCCAGAATCTGGGGGAGTCTCTGGGTCAGGAACCTATCCCTCCAGCATGTTTTGTTTATTGTGATGACAAGGTTTAGATCCCTGGAGCGTGTAGCTCTGAGGGATTGGGATTTCTTTAAGTGTAGCATGTCCAACAGCTCTGGGTTTGACATGGCCTTGTATGTTAAGCAGAGATCGCCTCTGAGTAGACGATATGCGACAGAGTATAGCTGGAGTTTTTTAAGGCGGTCAGCGTAGGGCATCTGCTTTAGGCCTGTGATTCTTTTCGTGAGGTATTTCTGAGGCCTTTCCAGTTGTTGCAGATGTCTTGAGAGGTACATACCAAATGGGGCATTGTATTCTATAATGGGTCTAATGAGGGATGAGTACAGTGGGACAATGACCTCCTTTTTTCTGGATGAAAAGCCCTTCGTGATGAGGTGTGCCACATAGAAGGATTTCCTGACTGTTGTGGCGATGTGGTTATCAAAGGTGAGACCACTGCCCACCTGTGTCCCTAAGTCTCTTATCACACTTTCTGTGTTTAGTGTACTGCCACCTATATGGTAATTCATGGATACATGTTTTTTCCCAAAGGGGATAACAATACATTTCTTGGCATTCAGCTTGAGCCCGTGGCTCTGGCACCAAGCATCTGTTTCTGTAAGGCCCTTTTGTAGAGTATCCACATCATTTGGGGATTCAATAATGGCTCCCAGTTTGCAGTCATCTGCAAACTTTGTTAGCCACAGTCCCTTAGTGTTGACCTGTACTTCAGAGAAGTAGATGCCAAACAAGAGCGGCCCCAGGACTGAACCCTGAGGTACTCCACTTTTCACTTGTCTGGAGCTGGATTTGGAGTCGGCTACTTTTACAGTGTGAGTTCTATCAGTAAGCCATTTAGCAACCCATTGGGTGGCATAGGGATTAATGTCCAACTTAGTAAGTTTATCTATGATTCCAGAGTGGGGGATGGTGTCAAAGGCCTTGGCAAGGTCTAGATAGGCTGTGTGGACCACCTTACCCTTGTCCATGGCTCTGGAGACTGATTCAAAGAAGTCAATCAGGTTCAGGAGACAAGATCGGCCCTTCACAAACCCAAACTGGGTGGGGTCCAGTGTTTGAAGGTTGCCAATGTCTTTGTTTATAAGTTCCATGATAATACGCTCCATGGCCTTGCAGATGAGGCTTGTCAGACTGATGGGACGGTAGTGTCCGGGATCCAAGGTGGATCCCCCCTTGTGGATTGGGATAACTGTAGCTCTGCGCCACTCAGTGGGCACGAAACCTGAGGTGAGGCTATGATTAAACATGACACTTAGGTGAGGTGCCAGTTCATATTGTAGTTCATGTAGTACACAGCCCGGGATGTCATCTGGTCCCATGGATGCTGTATTCTTGGCTTTAGAGAGTGCGTTTTGTACCTGTGTGGCCGTTATTACTGGAATTTGGCAATCTTCCGGTATTGAGATGAGCCATGTAGGGGTGAGAGTGGGTGAAGTTGGCACTGAATCGATCTGCCAGGATATTGGCAATATCCTTTGGATCAGTATATTTAATGCCATTCTGTTTTAGCTCAGAGCAGATCTGAGCATTGCCATTTAGATTCTTGACATAGTTATAGAATGCTTTGTGGTTGTCTTTGGAATCTTTGGCAATTTTATTTTCGTAACTAGCTTTGGAGGATTTTATGAGGCATCTCAGTTTCTTACTGAGGCTAGTAAGGGAGTTTTTTGCATCCTGGGATTTTCCCCTTTTCTGCAAAAGTTTCTTCCTTTTGTTGTAAAGTTTGTTTATGGCAGGGGACCACCAGATTGGCTTCCTTTTTTTGGATGAGAGCATTTTGGTTCTATTTGGGATGGCATGATTCATGCACGAGTGGATGTGCTCGTACAGTGCCCTAGTGTAGGATTCAGCAGTTGAACTTTCAGTTCCCATCTGCATGGGTGTTATGAAGTTTGTCACTTCTGACTTGAGTAGCATGAAGTTGGCTTTGGAGAAGTTTTTTATGGTGGTTTCTTTACGGGGGGGTGGGGGTGGGATGTGGATGTTTAGGGTGATTAGCTTATGGTCAGACCTGACTAACGAGGGGGTGACCATAGGTATGGAGCATTGATTTCCCATGTTGGTAATGACCAGGTCTAGGATATTGGAGCCCTGGTGGGACTATGGATTAGTTGATCCAGGGCATTGGAATTTATGAATTCCAAGAACCGTTCATAAAGGTGTTGGGACATGAGTAGTTTTCCCAGTTAATGGCAGGGTAGTTAAAATCACCCAGTATTAGGGTGTTTGGTTCTATCTTAATATTTTCCAGTATGTTTAGAAAGGTGTAGTGAGAATCTTGGGGTATGGTGGGGGATCTGTAGCAAGTTACAATTTGGATTGCAGTCTTACCTAGTGTTAGTTGCACTTGGAGAATTTCAGACACATTGTGTTGGCCAACTAGCCTGGTGGTGTGAATATCCTTGGTGAATATTGACACTCCTCCACCTTTAGTGTTTCGGTCCTGGTTTGGTGGCCGAAAGGTGTGGTAAGAGTTGTAGCCTGGTATTGCAGGTGTGCTCTCTGGAGCCTTGAACCAGGTCTCAGTTACTGCACAGATATCGATGTTCTCCATTTTTAAGAGTGCCTCGAGAGAGTGCATTTTGAGGTTTAGACTTCTAGCATTGAGTAGCATTACCTTCAGATTTTGCATGCTTGTACCTGTTACGGTGGTGATTTTGTCCTTTGAAGTTTGCCTAAAAAAGGCACTATAGGGGTGGCAAGAGCCTTAGCCAGTAACCTGAATCCCATATGAAATTCGAGGTTTATATATATATATATATATATATATATATATATATATATATATATATATATATATATATATATATATGGATCTATGTTGATCCATCGAAATTATGTTTTATTGAAACATAAACTGTCAAACTCACTTTCGTGAAAGTGCACTTTGTCAAAAATGCACTTTCGCAATCACATTTATGTAGGGGAGCAAATTCCCCTGCACCCCCCATACCCCCCTACTTAAATATACTAACTCCGAGATCGCATTACAGTGGAGAAAAGGATATATTCCCTTATCCCCACTGCAACGCGATTCGGCAAATCAGCTTTCACTAAAGTGCACGTTCGATGTAGTGCACTTTTGCAGAAGTGGGCTCAGCCTTCTGTTTCTCTGTAAAGTGTACTTTTGACAAACAGAAGGAGGCCCATATATATATATATATATATATATATATATATATATATATATACATACATATATATATATATATATATATATATATATATATATATATATATATATATGGATCTACTTCTAAATCCCGTAATTTCAGAATCCCAAAAATACTGAGACGAAAATCATGAAACTTAAAATGCCGAACCACATAAGTTTTCCCAGGGCACAACAGTAAAAAACACTGCACTATCTAAAACCCACCTAGGTGGGGGGCTATGCCCCCACACCCCTCCTAACTATATATATATATCAACTTCAGGATTGTACTGCAGTGGGGAAGTAGAGAAAAGGCATAATTCCCCATGTTGGACATGTATTTACTTGCCCTGGGAAAAGTTACACGGTTCAGCATTTTAAGTTTTGTGATTCTCATATCAGTATTGTCGTCTTCTGGATTCTGAAATTATGGGATTTAGAAGTAGACCCATATATATAAATATATATATATATATATATATATATATATATATATATATATATATATATGTATGTATATTTATATGAGTTCCCTTCAGAATCTCGAAATTCTAAAACCTCGAATTTCATATGGTCGAGACCATATGATTGAAGTTTTAGAACTTCAAAATTCTGAACGGAGATCTGTATAAAGAGCAGAACAGGTGATTTTCCTTTTCCTCGCTGTAGTGCAATCTCGGAGTTTGCATATTTAAGTAGCGGGGGTGTGGAGGGTGCAGAGGGGCAAGCCCCTCTGCAGAAACGTTTAAACAATTCTTTTTTTTTTTTTTTTTATTTTGGATTTGTTTCAGATTTGTTTTCTCACTTGTGCGCGCACATGCACACACACACACACACACACACACACACACACACACACACACACACACACACACACACACACACACACACACACACACACACACACACACACACACACACACACACACACACACACACACACACACACACACACAAAGGGGATGACATTTTTGCTCATTTTATTTATTTACTGTGACACCACTTTCATTTTACCCACCTTAGAAAATACCTGGACTCTAAATCCAAATACTAAGCCCCAGGCTCCTCTCTACTCCTGTCCTTCCTGCCCAAAAAATACTACTTTCCTTCCTAAAATAAATTTATCTCCCCCTATCCCTACCTCTTGTAAGCAGAAAAAAATGTCTCACCACTTAGACAATTACTCTCCTTCATACATTTACTTCTATCAGGCAACATCCACCCTAACCTGAACAATAATCCTCCTTTACAAAACTCAACCAACCTCTCTCCCTCCCAAAAACAAATATCTTTCTGCTCTATCAACCTTAGGAGTATATTAAATAAAGTTCAGGACCTCCATGGCTTGTTAGCTAACTGTACACCAGACATAGTTACCCTAATTGAAACATGCAAAACGAATTGGAACAAGTGCTCACAAAACCAAAGACAAATCCAAATGCACTTGAAAAAGGAATTCGACATGGAAAATTCTGATAGTTTATTGAGGTAAAACAAAAGCATAAAATTAAAGACACTCACATCACTGCTTTTTTTGACATTTCATCATCAGACAATTTTACACTCCCAATACATGCCTTAAATACAAACTTTTTTTAATTAAACACCAATTAAACACCAATTCTGCATTCTCTTTTGCTCTATTATTAAAACAAAAGCATTCAACAAACTCTTTCTCTGACTTTTTTTGTCTGTTTGTTTTTACAAACAAAAAAAAAAAAAACATTTTTTGCTTTTAAAAATAAAAAAAAGCTAAATAAACTATATATTGCACTACCTCCATTACCTATCACCTCCATTACCTAATCTAATATATAGCATTAACTAAAACAAACAAATTTACAAGACAAAAAATTTGATAATTACGTGCCATCTCATTTAAATAAAATGCATTCTAAAACAAGAATATTATTCAAATACACAATATTAATAAGGTGATACACAATACATTCTATCCATTAATAATAATAAATATAGATAAAATAAATATACATAAATTACTAAATTACAACTTATAGAATAAATAATATAATAATTAATTTTCAAATTCATTAATACATATAAATATAAATATAAATATATAAATATACAATAAAAAAAAATTTAAATTAAAAAAAAATTCTATTAAATAATAATTCTATTAATTTATTATTATATTAATAATTATTCAAAGTTTTAGAGAAAATGCTATTTATTTTGAAGGTAATGGAGGTGCAATATATAGTTTTTTTTTTTTATTTAATTATAAAGCTTTGTTTATTTTTTTTTTAAAGAAAGAAAATGTTTTTTATTTTGTAAGTACAAAGTAATTAATTTATAATTTAACAATTTTTTTTAAATGATTTTTAATAGATAAATTAAGAGAATGTAATATTTTATGTTAAAAATTTTTATCCAATTAAAAGAAAAAAATATGTATTGGTGTGGGGAGTGTAAACGTGTAGTATGTCTGCGTTCTCAATAAAACTATCAAGCTCCAATCTCTTACTCTGGTCTCTAATTGAAACATGGCTGAAACCACACAATCAAGATAGTGAAATTACCCCACCTGGATATAATATCCTTAGACTTGACAGACAAAAGAATAGAGGAGGGGGAGTAGCCATTTTATACCCTGATCACCTCTCTATAACTAGTCCATTCCTCCCCCTACCGTCTTTCTCCCCTGCTGAACTCCTACTTGCTAATGTTAAACTTAACTTTGCCACCATTACTGTTGTAGCAATTCATGTCCCCCTGGAGACAATATTAGCATACTTGAGAACATCCTATCCCACCTCTCTCAGAACATCCATAATGAAACCATCATGCTAGGGGATGTAAACATAGACTGGCTCTCAATACAAACTCCCAATACTACCTCCTGTATCAACCTACATGGATTTGAGCAGCTAATCACTACCCCTACCCATATAAATAAATCACACCTTCCACAGTCTCGTCTAGACTGGATTCTGGTTTCTCACCCCAAAAACTACCATAACCCTCACACTCTACCAAATGCTCTTAGTGACCACTGCCCAATCACAGTAACCAGGTATACTCCCCATTTCACCAGACCTTTCAAATACAGCACTTCCCGTAAAACCTCACCTTTCAGTTTAAACTCTTTCATAGACCAACTCTCTAGAATTAACTGGTCCCATTTCACCACTCTTCCCTTAGATGAGGCTGTCCACTCTTTCAACTCCACCTTTCTTCACATCCTCAACTCCCTTGCTCCTCTCCGCACAGTAAGAATCAAAACTAACTCAGCTCCTTGGCTAACCAAATTTACTTGTACCCTGATGAAAAAACATGATAGGATATGGAAATTATGGACTTAAATTAACACCCCTTCTCTCCTACAGACCTACAAAGATCTTAGGAATCAAATAAAGAAAATTATCAATAAAGACAAGGCTAACTTCTATGCAAATCCTCCCACTAACCTAAAATCAGACCCCAAAAAATTCTAGAACACAATTAACCATATAATACATCCAGGAAACCCTTCCACTGCAAACCCATGCCCTAATAAAACTGTAGAAGAAACTGCTACTACATTTAACAATCACTTTATTGACTCAACAACTACCATTATAAATGCTCTTCCCACTAGGAAAATGCTAATAACTACACCATCCTAATCTCCCCCATCTTTCTAACCCCTTTTCCCTTAAATCCATTTCAACTAACTGTATTAAAGCCTTACTCTCCAAACTCAAACCTTGCTCTCCCTCAGCTGATAATCTACCTTCCTATTTTCTACAGATTGCAGCAGAACCCTTAGCCTATCCTGTTTCCTGATTAATTGGGCCATCTCTGAATCATATGTCCCAGCAATACGGAAAACATTCTTCACATTACCTATACACAAAGGCAAAAATGCTTCTGATATGTCAAACTTCAGGCCAATAGCTATACTTTCTCCCTTCTCTAAGATTCTAGAGAAATGCATTCACAAGCAGATAATGCAGTACCTTCTAGAAGAGAGCCATCTAACACACACAACATGGTTTTCACTCCAAACACAGCACTACAACTGCTTTAATATCCTTTATAAATACTGTATCACTGGCCGGTGACAACAATAAACTAGTCTCATGTCCGTTCCTTGACCTCTCCAAAGCCTTTGACACTGTCTCCCATCCCCTCCTCTTGGACAAACTCTCCCATTTAAAATTCTCTCCCCCCTCCATATCCTGGTTTTCTAACTATTTCTCTAACCACCAGCAATCTGTTAAATGGCATTCTGCACTATCTCCCCCCCCCTTAATGTAACTATGGGAGTCCCCCAAGGATCCATACTTGGGCCACTGCTCTTTAATATTTTCACTAACCTACTATAAACCTCTTGTCTCCACTCTACACTGGTACAATATGCAGACAATCCAACTGTCATCACCATTGCAGACAATCCATCTGACCTCCACTCTACTACCCAGACATCATTCAATACCATAGAGAAATGGCTTTGTGATAACAAGTTCATTCTCAACCCTAAGAAAACTAACCTTCTACTCTTCCTCCCCAAAAACCTTATCAATCTCAAAACTACTTTATCCATCCATTCAAGCAATAACACTATCATTACTGCTGAATCCTGCACTAAGCTGCAGGGAGTCATAATAGATGATCAGCTTAAATTTGATCTCCAAGTCAATAATTCTATCAAAAAGGCTCACCAGAAACTTGGACTCCTTTATCGCAACAAGAGACATTTAACCAGAACAGCCAAAATAACTCTCTCCCATGTATTTCTTCTTCCCCCCCTTCTGTATAGCTATCAATTATTCACAAACACCACACTCAGTACAAAACTTGAAACAACCTATAACAAGGTAGCCAGATTCGCAGCAAACCAAACCTGTAAATCACACCATTGCTTATCCCTTAAACAGTTGGACTGGCTTGAATTCCCTCACTTGATCCTACTTAATCAACTACAAATTATCCACTCCATCCTCTATCTACCATATTTCTGTCCTAGCCTTCTTTCTATTATATCTAAATATTCCCCATCCAGGACACTACAGCTCTGACCAAGACTTCCTTCAGATCCATAAACCCAAAACCAAAACAGGATGTTTACTCTACAGCTATAATCCTGCTGCATCTTGGAATCAACTCCCCCAAGAAATTAGGTCCATTGACCATACCAAGCATTCAAGCTAGCCACTCGCAGTTATCTAACAGAAAAATGGTCCTGTCACTGTAGTCATCCTCCCTGAAGCTACCCTACCCCCTTTTTCTTTTACCTCCCCCTACTATCAACCTGCATTTTCATATACATTCCCCTCTATCTGTCCTCTCTTTCTTATATTTACCACCTTTCTCTAAATATTTCCCTTCTAATCCTTCTTCCTCATCTTCCTCTCCTCACCTGTCTATCTTAATCAGCTTCTACCCCTCTGTCCCACTGTATTAACACCTCTTTCCCCTTGCTATTCCTTGCACTTATACTGTATATAACCAATCAGGAATTATAAGCGGATTATTCCTTGATGACCTAGTACCTGACTACTTTTCCTGTATTGAATTGCTGTAAATGTCTTTTTGATAAGTTTGTCTTACTGCAAATAAGATTTCTTAACTGTTGCTTGTAAAATTTATAAACTCACTGTGGAGCTTTTCTCCTCGGTTCTCCACTGAAAACGAGCCAAAAGCTCAGCTGGACTAACCCGGTCACCAAATGTAAAATAAATAATAATAAGTAAGGTTACAACATTTTCTGATGCTTAAATATTCTCCTTATCCATCATTACAAATAGTCATACTTTATCTATAATGAAGCTTTTCTATATCATTCATAAAACGTAGACACAATTCCATTTTACTTTAAGTAAACACCCTCACATTTTTTCCCATAAGAAATTCACTATGATTGGGTCTCAGAAAAGCTTACAGTGATGTGGAAGCCGTAGCTCAATAGTTTTCCCATTAAGATAAGCATTTCATATTCTTACACTGCCCTACTAATGACAATTCTCTGTAGTTTGGACCTCCTTACTAAGGCCCTCTAGTGGGCCCTACAGTGATAAGGACAGTCTCGTAGGCAGAGCTGCATTATAATGAGGCAATCTTGGGGAGAAGAAACTAATGCTAATCAGCCATGCACCCTCTCCCAGAAATATCAGCAGTTGCCTGTTTCCTCAGTTGAGCAGTTTGAACTGCTCAGCCACATAGAATTTCACTTTTGGAGGAAAATGTGACCACATATATGGCAGTCATCCATTCATTCTTATGGGAGTACTTGTTGTGTACACATAAGTTCAGCAAAGATGCGTGTGTGTGTGTGTGTGTGTGTGTGTGTGTGTGTGTGTGTGTGTGTGTGTGTGTGTGTGTGTTGAGGTTTGCCTTTGCCATTGAGCTACATGGCCAGTAGAGAGAGAACACTAGTGTGGTCAGGTCTGACAGTTAGTTTGGGTTAGTGTTTGATTCAGAGGCAATGTAATTAAGCATTGTAGCCATAGCTGTCTCTTAATTGCATTTTCACCATCGCTGTAATTGACTAATCTGTGCTGGGCAATTACCACAAGTGCTGAACCTTTGTCTGAATCCCAGCCTATGCTTCTCATCACTAATTAATTCTGAGAATGTTAATGATGTAGTTCTACAAGCTTTATGTACATTGTTTTGGCTTAACTGACATGATTTCTGGACTGATGCAAGCCATGCACTTAGGAATAAAAATATGTGCCTACAAGTGTTCAATCTTCCTACAGATTAAGTACTTTTAGATTTCTCTTTAATATGCTTCAGTTTTGCCCTGTCTTTATTAAATGTGGCCACTGTATTCTTTGGACTTCTTTCACATTGACATCACTATTGCTCAACAGTGTGAATAACCTCTTTATTTGCATTCCACGTAATATCAGATGCTCCAACTTACACCTTCACCTCCCCCACCTAGGTGAGGCACTTGACTTTATTATGTCACTCTCTTCACTAATAAGGTGTTCAGACATCTTAAAAGGTATAAACCTGACTTAACAGCATCAACCGTCTACCAACAGACTTTGTAAAGGTTTCATCCCTACTAGTTCTCGTGTGCGTTGATAAAATACAGTCATTGTACCTCTTTAGTAGGATGCTTTCTCAAGTGCCCTAATTATCATCCAGTTGCCTTTTATCCTTTCAAAATTTCTTGAAAAATATGCCCACTGCTAGCTTTATGTTCATGTAATAAACTCAGAATATTATCACGTTTGCACAGAACCCATAGTTTAGCATTCATTTATGCTGTTTTCCTTCTGTCCTTTCCTACCTTATAAGTGGTCCATTTTCAGTTAAGTAAAGTGAACTAATGACACTAACAGTGATGGATAGTAGTGACCTTTTACTACTTCATATTGCAGCTGTACTCATGTATGTTAACAGTGGGCTAGGGGATGGGCAATAGAAATAGCCAGTGATATTTATTTTCCTTCATCACAAAACCTCACTAAAATCACAAAAGGCACCTTATACTGACTTCAGTAAATGTACAGCATATGTTACAGAGGCCAGTGTTTCAATATTTGCTTTATATAAATTAGCAAAAATATTGATATCAATTATATACATTTATAATAATAATTCTCCTGTCTTTTCTTTCAGATATAAGTGCCTTCAAAGTTCTAAATCTTATTTTAATTGGATCTGAAGAAGTGACATGTCTTTCTGCGATGACTCCTTCCTTCTACAGTGTGACATTGTTTTATGCTTAATACATCTAATAGTATTTTACAAAGCTACTATGTTTTGTCTTTAATATGAGTTTCATTTTCATACCTATTCATTAAATAAAGTAAAGTTTATTGAATAAATTCAGAACTTCATGTTACTACAGGCTCGTTTGCATTGTTATTATCACATGGATTAAACAGCTAAGTATTAATAATCAGCAATTAATGCACTTCATAAACAGGACAAGAAGGTTGTACACACACACACACACACACACACACACACACACACACACACACACACACACACACACACACACACACACACACACATTCTCTTTCAGTTCATTAAGCTAACTTCTAGGTATTACAAAGAGAATCATATATATACAGGCAGACAAGTTGTGACTTATGATTTCTGAATCAGTGTTGTCAGCATTTACAGGACTGCCGTTGAGTAACTGATTCACCACACTATGATATAAACACACATAGCAGGTATTCTCTGTGATGGGCTAGCATAGTTGCATAAATGGAACATAAAGTATGGTATGACAACATGCGTGTAGAGTACAGAAAATGTACAGCAGGTATTCTTTCTCATTATGGTCATGACCATGAAAAACAGAGTTGGTACCGTTTTCATTGTACTAGGCTCCTCTTAAGGAGTGATTTTTCTGTTGCTGTTGATTTCCATACTACACTTATGGAAGTTTACCAAGGGAAACATCTGTGTCATGCCATGGGAGAAAAATTGATGTAAAGGTAATGTCTGTCCTTTTTTTCTTTCCTTAGTTCAGACTTTAACATATTTGTAAACTGTATTTAAGTGAAATCTGGAGAAGAAACTGCACAGAGGAATTGCATTTCTTAGATATCTTAACAGTTAAAGGAGAATTATATTTACTCTTTTATGTAATACTGAGAAAACAATTTGTTATCAAAATTGCAACTTTGTTCTGCTGGAAAATGCGGAAACTCTTGTGAATCAGACATGCATTTATTCTTTGCCTGTAAGTCCAGGAGAGCCATAAAAGTGGCACTCCAGGAAAGTCTGAGCTAAGAGGGTAAAAGTACCAGGTACCAACAGCAACAGTAGTATGTGAAACAAAATGTGTTTTTAATTCTGTCTTGTCATTGTGCTGGTTTTCTGTGTATGACAAAGATGGAGTTAATTATCTCTGGTTCCTGTTAAAAAAATACAAGCTAAAATATTTTTAACTGAAACTAGAGTAATAAATGAATCCTGCTATGGGTCTTGTCATATGAACACTTGTATAAGTTGTTCTGCAGTCTGCCTGTACAGACTTCTAGTAACTTAGCTCAGTTAAGGTTCAGTATTTTTTATTAAGGTTTAGTATTTTGTGAGCTAGAGTTGTTCAGGTTATTTATATATTAGTTTGGGTTTTTCTTCAAAGTATTATATCTGTGCGTGCATCAGTGCTGTCTATTTTTTTACTTTCTAAGTAAAGTATTTTTTTTTCAATTTTAAGATCTTGTAGATGGTTATTTGTTATTTCAGGAGAGTGTATTATTGTCACTGTCAATCATCCACTTCAAAAGCCCAGTCACATAGCACATTACTAGAAGTGTGTTTTTATTACTGTATTTGTCTATTGTATGTAATGGTAGCTGGCCAGTTCCTAGTGCAATAACCTAAGATGGTAGCAAATCTACCTTGCCATGACAAAAGCTGTAGACCCTTCCCTGTGAAGTGTGTGTGTGTGTGTGTGTGTGTGTGTGTGTGTGTGTGTGTGTGTGTGCGCACACACACGTTAGAAAGCATATACAATAATTTGTTTAAAAGGCAGATTCTGAAGACTTAGCTTGGTCAGTGGTCACTGCAAATTCCTAGAATGGGTATGGAAGTTGAAAGCCCATACTATGGCAAAAGTGCATATCTGAATTATTCAGCAATTATTCATTATTGCAAAGCCAAACAATTCATACCACTCAAATTAGAACATTTTTGCAGATAGATTGCACCCTTACAGCTTCTCTTTGTGGGGCTGTGCCTTCTCACGATCACTGTCTAAATATGCAGAGTCTGAGCTTCAACACTCTAAGAGTAAAAATAAAAAAAAAAAAATCACCTTTTCTTTTTACTCCAAGTTGCTTAACCTGGTTGTCAGTATTAAACATAGTACACAAAATCTTTGACAAAGCAACAGTTGTCAGCAGTCCAAGATTTTATCAGGCTATACAAAATACCACTATCACCCTATAAGCTTGACGAGCTTGGTCTGCAAAGCCATGGGACGCATTATCATGGAGCTCATTAACAGGGACATTGGGAACCTCCAGATACTGGACCCCACCCAGTTCGGCTTTGTTAAAGGCAGATCTTGCCTCCTGAACTTGGTCGACTTCTTCGAAACAGTCACCAAGGCCATAGATGAAGGGAAGGTGGTCCACACAGCATATCTGGACCTCGCTAAGGCATTCGACACCATCCCACACTCAGGAATCATAGACAAACTCACCAGCTTAAATATCAACCCCCATGTCATGAGATGGGTTGCCAACTGGCTCTCAGACAGAACCCAGATGGTAAGAGTGGCAGGCGCCATGTCTGACTTTAAACCAGTCACAAGCCGAGTCCCACAGGGCTCAGCCCTGGGACCCCTCTTGTTCAGTATATATTTCTCCGAAGTACAGGCAAAGGCGGAGGGACTGTGGCTAACCAAGTTCGCAGATGACTGTAAATTGGGTGCAATAATTGACTCTCCAGCTGACACAGACATCCTGCAAAAGGGTCTCACAGAGACAAACACCTGGTGTCAAAGTCACGTTCTCAAGCTAAATGCCAAAAAATGCATAGTAATCCCATTTGGGAAAAACAAAGTACCTACAAACTACCACATAGATGGGAATCTACTAAGTACAGAAGAAGTAATTAGGGACCTGGGTACCCAAGTAGATAGCATGCTCTCCTTTGATAACCACATAGCCAAAACGGTCAGGAAATCCTTCTGTGTGGCACACCTGATCACAAAGGGTTTCTCATCCAGATCCAAGGAGGTGATTGTGCCCCTTTACTCCTCACTCATTATGCCCATAATAGAGTACAATGCCCCATTTGGGATGTACCTCACTAGACACCTGCAACAACTAGAAAGACCATAGAAGTACCTCACTAAGAGGATTAAGGGCCTTAAACAATTACCCTATGAAGCATGACTGAAAAAGCTCCAGCTCTTCTCAGTCGCTTACCGTCTGCTCAGAGGTGACCTATGCCTGACCTATAGGGCCATGTCAAACCCTCAACTAATGGACATGCTTCACCTCAAAAAAACGAGATCCCTCAGAACCACTTGTTCTAGCAACTTGAACCTATGTACAACAATAAACAGGACATGCTGAAGGGATAGATTCCTGTCCCAGCGATTCCCCTCACTCTGGAATAGAATCCCAATCCATATTCGACAGAGCTCCTCTCTGACCCTCTTCAAGAGAAATCTTGATGAGTGGATGGGTAATCGTAAGTTCTACCTTGGGATCACTTCAGGAGCCCTGTTGACAGAGGCCCAGGTTACTAATCAAATGGGGAGGCAAAAGCCATCACTCTGTGGCTAGGCTTATAAATGCCCATGGGCAGATAGCCTAGTACTTACCTATGAACCTATGAACTTCAGATGTCCACATGATGTTGATGCGACATGGCAGAAGTGTGAGTTCTCTTCTGTATGTGTGAACATTAATTATTAACACTGCCCCTCAACTGCTGAATATTAATTATTAACACTGCCCCTCAGCTGCTGAATATTAATTATTAACACTGCCCCTCAGCTGCTGAATATTAATTATTAACACTGCCCCTCAGTCGTCTGCTATCTACCCATTGGCTATTCACTGTCTTGTTTTGGACAGTGCCATCATTTGTCAGATGTTCTAAAACAGCAATGCAGCTTTGATGACTAGGTTCAAATAAAGTGAGCAGTGTTAGGTAATAACAATTATACAATGACCCCCCATTAGTATTCCAAAATGTGCACGCTGATTGGCCAGCATGCCTGTTGTAAATCCCACAATATACCAACAGAAAAAGGTCCGGTCACTCAAGATTTACCTCAAATCCCAAAAGCATGCTAATAAGTCAATTGTTAGTGCCTGTAAGGCATTCTACTTACACATTCACAATTTACAGGACCGACTGTGAGGATAGGTTCCAGTTTTCCTTCAAACCTGAGTAAAATAATATGAAGATTAGAGAAAGATTGAATGAATGAATGAATAAATGAATGACTTAATTATTTAATTGATGAACAATGTTCGGGCACTTTTGACATCTGGTCAGAAACACAACCATTTTGTTGAAAATTAGTCTGACTATTAAGCAGACATAGAAGCTTTCTATCACATCTTTCATACTTAGGAAAAGGCTCATCTACAAGTGGTTAAGGTGAAATTCCTCAAGCGTCAATTGCCCAAAGCAAAAGATGTCAAGGTATGTAATACTGATCACTGTTTTCCACAGGAAATCATTGCTGTTGTGATTTGTAAGTATGTGACAGGGAATACTGTGTTAAGGTCTCAACCTATGTAATCAGACAGCAGCATGGTTCACCCAAGCAAATAATCTATAAACAAGTATGCAATTTAACCAAATTTGACAAAAACACATTTATTACAGCCCTGTCTCACTACAGCTGGAATGTATTAACAGTAAAGCCCCTAGATGAAGCAGTTACTCACTTCAATTACACCTTCCTAAAAATACTAAATGATTTAGCACCAGTTAGGACAATAAGGGCAAGCACCATGGCTGGCAAAAGAGACCAAACAGGTCATGCTGCAAAGAGATAAAGTATGGAAAGAATGGTATAAAAACAAAACATGACATGTCTAGGAACATTTTAGATATCTCAGAAACTGGGCCAAGATTCTTGTTAAATCTGACAAGAAATTATATTATAGTAATCTGCAACAAAAGCACCAAAACAACCCCAAGCTATTATGGTCTTCTCTAAATAAACTATTATACCCTGACCATGCCACTACACCCTGTCCTACTTCAAACAACAGAGTATATTGCCACTCAGTTCAACACTCATTTTATCCAGTCAGTTCTATCATTAATCAATGGCCGCCTGACTTCACCCCTCCAACTTCCATCTATTCTCAAAAGCAACACACTGCCTTTTAGTTTTCGGCCCATCCCAACATTAACCATAAAAAAATTATAAGCCAAATTAAAGACAACAACCTCAACTGCAGATGACCTTTCCACTGAGTTTCTCAAATTAGGTGCAAAAGCACTAGCCTTCCCTGTTTCCATTCTGATCAACTGGTTAATAACTGAATAATATGTCCCATTCATCAGGAAAAAAATCCATTATTATACCCCTTCACAAAGGAGGTACTAAGTTAATAAACTATAGACCTATTGCTATCCTATCACCCCTCTAAAATCCTTGAGAAATGTATTCAGTCTCAGCTTATGAAACATATAACCAAACACAAACTCTTCCCCAACATTCAGCATGGTTTCAGTTCCAACCACAGTACTACTTCTGCCCTCCTCAACATTACTCACATAGTAAACCAATGTATAAATAATGTCAGCCTTGTTGCTTCACTTTTCCTTGACCTTTGCAAAGCATTTGACACAGTGTCCCACCAAAAGCTCCTCTCTGAACTTGCGACACTAGGTCTCACTTACCCCTCCCTCTCCTGGTTTCACAGTTATTTATGCAGTCATCAGCAGGCAACTAAGTGGTAACAAAACCTTTCAGCATTTCAAACAATCTCTGCTAGTGTTCCTCAAGGGTCAATACTCTCCCCCTTCTTTTAACATTTTCATAAATATACTTCATACTGCTATAACACTTGTCACTCTCATACAATACACTGAAAATTCAGCCCTTATCTGCTCTGTCTCATCTATAACATAATTACAGGAAATCTCTCAAAAATCTTTCACTGACATTGAAATATGTCCAAAAATGTCTAACTTCCTGCTTGATGCCAAAAAATGCAACACGCTTATGCTAAAAGAACACCTTAACTAGATACACACATTTCATATCAGAATCAGATTTATTGGCAAAGTATGTATGCATACAAGGAATTTGACTCTGGTTTCAGTGACTCTCCAAGTATGGATTACATAAATGACATACATACAACTATTAAAAATAAGCGTCTATATCACGTTATCGAAAATTTACTTAATCGAATCAATAAAGGTTGAACTTTATTGATCGATTAAGTAAAACATCGAATAACGTAAAAAAAATATAAAAAAAAAAAACTAAGTGGCATAAGCAGGGGGGTAAGCCCCCCTGCACCCCCCGCAACCCCCCTACTTAAATATACCAACTCCAAGACGACACTACATTGCGGTAAATGGAAATCTCCCCTTACGGAGATTTCCATTTACTTGCGCAATGTTCTTCACTTTCGATATTGTCGTGCTGACAATATCGGACTCGATATTGTCAACTTACGACAACGTGAAGTAGACCCAAAAATAAGACAAATGACATATATGCAACTATTAAGAACAAGACAAAAAAGTATATATACATTCAAGGTACAAAGTGTAACTCAGTGCAAGAAGTACTGAAATAAATTCTGAAAGAAAAAGGTATTAACAATATGTAAACAATACTGCAAAATACTTGGTGGCTTGGAAAAAAGAATACTCCAACCTAATAAGATGAGTTAACCGTTTATGAACTTGATGGCCTGTGGAAAAAAACTGTTCTTATATCTGCTTGTTTTGGTGTGTATTAATCTATAATGCCTGGTAATAGTTCAAAAAGATGGTGGCCTGGATGTTAATGGTCGGTGATGATTTTCCCTGCCCTTTTCATGACTCTGGAGTAGTACAGGTCCTGTAAGGAGGGCAAACTAGCACCAATGATATTTTCGGCAGACCTGACTATTCGATATAACCTATTTTTGTTATAATTAGACAGAGATCCAAACCACATTGTTATGGATGAACTGAGAACAGACTCAATGACTGCTGTATAGAATTGAATTAACAGTTCCTGTGGGAGGCTGAACTTCTCAGCTGTCGCAGAACGTACATTTGCTGTTGTGCCTTTTTTATGATGGACCCTACATTGGTCTCCCAGTTCAAGTCCTGGGAGATTATAGATCCCAAAAACTTGAAGGGTTCCACAACTGACACTGCAGTATTAAATATAAAGGGGGGATAATATTGCAGTACCACTCCTAAAGTCCACTGTCATCTCCACAGTTTTAAGAGTGTTCAGTTCCAGATTACTCTGACTACAGCAAAGGGCCAGCTGCTCAATCTCCCATCTGTATGCAGATTTACCACCATTCCTGATGAGCTCGATAACAGTTGTATTGTCTGCGTATTTAATAAGTTTGACACAGAGGTCCTTAGAGGTGCAGTCATTAGTAGAGAGGGAGAATAGCAGTGGGGAGAGCACACATCCCTGGGGGGCACCTGTATTGATCGTGCAATAGCTAGATGTAAATTTCCCCAGTTTCCCCTGCTGTTTCTTATTGGTTAGAAAATTGGTGATTCATTGTCAGCTGGAAGCAGGAATGGAAAGCTGGGAGGGTTTCAAGTGAAGAAGTTCTGGAATTATTGTATTAAATGCAGAGCTGAAGTATGCAAACAGAATCCTTGCATATGTCCATGGGTTGTCAAGGTGTTGCAAGATATATTGCAGGCCCATATTAATTGCATCGTCCACTGACCAGTTCTCTTGATAAGCTGGCTGAAGGGGGTCCAATGAGGAAGCTGTAATATCCTTCAGATGAGCTAACACCAGCCTCTCAAAAGTCTTCATGACCACTGATGTCAAAACAACAGGCATGTAGTGATTCAGTCCTGTTATAGTGGATTTATTATTCACTGGAATGATTGTGGCTTGTTTGAAACATAAGGGAACTTCACAGCTCTAATGATTTATTAAAAATCTGAGTAAAAGCAGGAGCCAGTTGATCAGTGCATGTTTTTAAACAGGAGGGTGAAACCCCATCTGGACCAGCTGCTTTCTCAATTTGCTGTCTTTTAAAAAATGATACACATCCTCCTCAGACATAATTAATACTAGTTGAATGTGAGAATGTGTGGAAGAGAGAGTCATATAAGTCTGACCACTGACAGAGCTGATAACAGTGTCATTTTTAGCCTCAGGCTTATCAAACCTGCAGTAAAAAGCATTCAAATCATCAGCCAGCTGGTAATTATCTGCAGTGTAGGGGGTGATTTCCTGTAGTTTGAAATGTTTTGTAGACCTTTCCACACTGATGCAGGATCATTGGCTAAAAACTGTTTTTTTTTTCAGCTTTTCAGAATTGTTCTTTTTAGCCACTTTGATTTATTTTGTCAGTGTGTTCCTTGCCTGTCTAAAACGTGTTCTATCCCCACTTCTATAGGCATCTTCCTTGACTTGATGAAGTTGCTTAAGCTTAGCAGTAAACCAGGGTTTATTGCTGTTAAATTTTAACCAGGTCTTAGTGGAGACATATCTTCACAGAAGTTGACATAAGATGCTACTGTGTCTGCCAGTTCATACAAGTTAGCAGAATCTTCAAAGACACTCCAATCTGTACAATCAAAGCAGGCTTGCAGCTTCAGCTTTGCCTCAATAGTTCACCTTCTTACTGTATTGATCACAGGTTTAACACATTTTAATTTGCTCTTATAGATAGGAAGCAAATGAATTAGACAGTGGTCATAAAAGCCCAAAGCTGCTCAGAGGACAGCATGATAAGCATATTTTAACACTGTATAATAATGTTCCAGTGTGTTCCTGTCTCTGGTAGGACACTTCATATGCTGAATAAATATTACCTCAAGTAATCGCACAAAAATAGAAACCATAACCCAATCTAAACTATTCAAAGTCATAAGAGAAGACAATCTCAAATTTTATCACCACATACTTCATTACATCTAGAAAACTCACCAAAAACTCAGCTGCCTCTATAGGGCCAAACACTAAATGACAGATCAAACAAGAATTACCTTAGCAGCAACATACCTCCTTCCTTCTCTATTATATGCTTCCCCTGTTCTTATAAATATCAACAATATGTTATAAAACTAGCTTCCTGCTACTACAAAATAGCTAAATTTGCAACCAACCAAACAAGCTTATAAAACACACCACTGCCTTGCATTAAAACAATTAAAGTCTTGAACTCCCAAACCAGCTGACCTATTTTACTCTCCAGACAAATGCCCAGCATTACAAAATGCTCTACTATAGTATTCACCCAGTAGAGACCTTTGGTCTAGCAATAAACTTTTACTATGTATCGATAAGACATTCAACACTGCTGGAGACTCTCTCTACTCTCATTATGTGTCAAAACTCTGGAATGAAATCTCCACACAGCTAAAACAGAAAACTTAAACAGTTTCAAAAGTTTGCTTAAACAGCACCTGTGCCAAAGATGGCTCTATTCTTCCTGCTCACCTGGCTAGCTTTACTCAGATTACTTTTCTCCAACTCTTACGGCCACTTTGCTTCCCAGTTTTTTGTACTTTCTCACTCCTGCTCATATGGCACTTAATTCCTAAACTCCTACTTCCAGTGGTGGCTGGTGACTTCAAATTAAAGGAGGGCTGCAGGAGGCAGCTGAATGGGTGGGGCCAACGAGAAAGGGGGTGTGGCCAATTAGAAAGGGGTGGAGCTATGCTCAAAACCACAACAACTGGAACTTTAATTAAACACGCTGCCCTGGGTGCCAAACAGTCATTACTAGAGTCCAATCAAGACAAAATGAAATGTAGAAGAAACAAATATTTCAATGCATTGGCTACATGACCACTTACGTAATATCCAGATGGAAACAGGTTGTGAGGCATGAAACAATAAATTACTTTTTAAATGCATTACTGGAATGCCAGTCAAAATCAAGTATAAAAAAACAAGCAGCACTCAATTCAAACCACTACACCTTGCACTGCAATTCTAATTATAATTTATATTCAGCTTTATAAAATTACCAAGTAACATGCTGAAAGTAGCAATCTCTGTGATACCCCCACTTGTAAAAATGTTTCTTATCCAAAAGACCTGTGGCGAAGGCTAAGGATAAGGCATATGAAGAGTTGTATGAAAGGTTGGACACTAAGGAGGGAGAAAAGGACCTGTACAGGTTGGCTAGACAGAGGGACCGAGCTAGGAAAGATGTGCAGCAGGTAAAGGTGATAAATGATAGTGAGGGAAACATACTCACAACCGAGGAGAGTGTGTTGAGGAGATGGAAAGAGTACTTTGAGGGGTTGATGAATGAAGAGAATGAGAGGGAGAGAAGGTTGGATGATGTAGGGATAGTGAATCATGAAGTACAATGGATTAGCAAGGAGGAAGTAAGGATAGCTATGAAGAGAATGAAGAATGGAAAGGCTGTTGGCCCAGATGACATACCTGTGGAAACATGGAGGTGTTTAGGTGAAATGGCAGTGGAGTTTTTAACCAGATTGTTTAATGAAATCTTGGAGAGTGAGAGGATGCCTGAGGAATGGAGAAAAAGTGTTTTGGTATCGATTTTAAGAATAAGGGTGAAGTGCAGGGCTGTAGTAACTACAGAGGGATTAAATTGATCAGTCACAGCATGAAGTTATGGGAAAGAGTAGTGGAAGCTAGGTTAAGAAGGGATGTGATGATTAGTGAACAGCAGTATGGTTTCATGCTGGGAAAGAGCACTACAGATGCGATGTTTGCTCTGAGAGTGTTGATGGAGAAGTACAGAGAATGTCAGAAGGAGTTGCTTTGTGTTTT
This sequence comes from Protopterus annectens, assembly GCF_019279795.1. NCBI lineage: Eukaryota > Metazoa > Chordata > Ceratodontiformes > Protopteridae > Protopterus > Protopterus annectens. Next base: position 705,460,606 of record NC_056725.1, on the reverse strand, counting down.
TGTAGACTTGGAGAAAGCATATGACAGGGTGCCTAGAGAGGAGTTGTGGTATTGTATGAGGAAGTCAGGAGTGTCAGAGAAGTATGTAAAAGTGGTAAAGGATATGTACGAGGGTAGTGTGACAGTGGTGAGGTCTGCGGTGGGAGTGACGGATGCATTTAAGGTGGAGGTGGGGTTACATCAAGGATTAGCTCTGAGCCCTTTCTTATTTGCAATGGTGATGGACAGGCTGACAGACGAGATCAGACAGGAGTCCCCATGGACTATGATGTTTGCAGATGACATTGTGATCTGTAGTGAGAGTAGGGAACAAGTGGAGGAGACCCTGGAGAAATGGAGATATGCTCTAGAGAGAAGAGGAATGAAGGTCAGCAGGACTAAGACAGAATATATGTGTGTGAATGAGAGGGAGGATAGAGAAATGGTGAGGATGCAAGGAGTAGAGGTGGCAAAGGTGGATGGGTTTAAATACTTGGGGTCAATTGTTTAGAGTAATGGTGAGTGTGAAAGAGAGGTGAAGAAGAGAGTACAGGCAGGATGGAGTGGGTGGAGAAGAGTGTCAGGAGTGATTTGTGACAGACGAGTACCTGTAAGAGTGAAAGGGAAGGTCTACAAGAGGGTAGTGAGACCAGCTATGTTATATGGGTTGGAGACAGTGGCATTGACAAAAAGGCAGGCATTTGAGCTGGATGTGGCAGAGTTAAAGATGTTAAGATTTGCACTGGGTGTGATGAGGGTGGACAGGATTAGGAATAAGTATATTAGAGGGTCAGCCCGGGTTGGAAGGTTTGGAGACAAAGCCAGAGAGGCAAGATTACATTGGTTTGGACATGTGCTGACAAGGGATGCGGAGTATATTGGGAAAAAGATGCTAAGGATGAAGCTACCAGGTAACAGGAAAAGAGGAAGACCTAAGATAGGGTTTATGGATGTGGTGAGAGAGGACATGCAGGTGGTTGGTGTGACAGAACAAGATGCAGAGGACAGGAAGAAATGGAAACAGGTGATCCGCTGTGGCGACCCCTAACAGGAACAGCCGAAAGAAGAAGATGATCCAAAAGACCTGCTGCGTGACACAACTATCTACTTGTTTCATGGGGAAGACATGATCAAAGTAAAAAATGAACAGCAAACAAGAAACAAGCTCAAGATAAATTGTTTAACGGATTCCTGCAGAAGTTATGGACCACACATGATAGATTGTCATTCTGTTTAGTTTACGGGTAAAGCCTGCAAAGATGACTGCAAATCACCAACAAAAGATAACTGCAAGTCTCCAACAAATGTAATAAGCTTCTGAAAATACTGTAATCCTGTCCTTTTATTACAAATACTGTCATATGCATTTCAATACCCGAGGCTTATACATTATCTAGTTATGTAAATATTGTCTGCATGGCAACAACGAAAAGGCTTTCAATGCTGGTAATTCTTTAACAGTATGCTTATTAAAGCTTACTTGCATCTTACAATCTCCAACAAGCTTACCTGATGGTCATTAAATCATTGCTACTTAAACAGAGCAACAGGGCACTCTGACAGCATGCATTTCCTGAATAATAAGAAGCATAAATCAACAGTATAAAAATATGACAGAAAGCCAGAATATTCTGCAAAATCAAGGACAGATGAAAAGCCACGGTCGTACTTGTGGTCTACCTTGGATGGGAGAATACTCTGCACACTTGCACTGCATAACTGCTCCTTACCTTCCTTGGACACATCCAGAGCCACTACAATGGGGAGTGGGGTGCAACAAGTATGTCACAATTTGAAATGTCTCTGGCTGACGGTGATGGCTCTGACACTCGTACCTCTCAAATTCAGAGCAAGAAACCTGGACAAAGCCATACATAGAACTAGAAGTGGGATACAGGCCCAAAAATAAGGACAATTTTAAATATTGCTCTTATTAACTTAGATAATAGAACAGTAGTAGGTCTTGCATTAGTACAAATTTTCTGAAGGGTATGAAATCTGAAACTCAAATGTCTGCCATTATTTTCTAACTTCAATCTTTAATGACTTGCCACTAATTTGCCAAAAAAACACAATTTTATGAAAAACAGACCAAAAATGTGATGCAAAAGTATAAAGTTGCCACACAATACAGCTGGGAAACTGTCAAAAAAGGGACAACTTTTTAATATTAACACTGTTAACTTAAGCAGCTAACAAAATAAGAGCATCTACATGCATTTCTGAAATAAAAGTAATCTATAACTCTGATCATTACAGTTATATATAATTGTAAACACTCCACGTTTTCTTCCAAAATTGCCATTTTGAGGAGGGATTATTAGGGGAGAGCAACATTTTGAGCCAAAATTGGGGACAATTGAGAGGTTTGGATATTCCTAATTCTACAAAGCGATTTGCACGTACCTCTCAACCTCTTAATGCAGGAAATCTGGACAAGGCCAAATATACTGGGGGAACATACAAACACTACTAAAAATTGCTCTGGTATAAACTTAAGACAGTTGATAGAATAACAGGTCTTGCATTAGCATGCATTTTTCTGAAGGTTATGACGTCAGAAACTCAATGTCTGTCATTTAATAACTTCATTCCTAAATGATTTGCTAGAAAACCAGAAATTTTATGAGGAACAAACCAAAAATAAGAAGCAGATATCTATTCATTCTGCAGAAGTATGGACAACTGAGAGGTATAGTTCAACCGGGGCAGTTTGAGTTTGCTACCCCCCTCACAAAATCATGGTCGAATGGAACCTCCCCCCTGCAGCCATTCCAATGTCCCATTCCTTGGTTATTTTGCCCCATTTACCATAAACACTGTAATGTGCATACTGCTTTACTTCTGTGATGATTTAGATTTCATTTGGAAGTTTTATTTTGCATTTTACAGCACAAACCCTAATAGATATCTGTTAAACAAAGCAATGCAGTCTCGCAATGAAAACAGACTTAGTATTAAAACTTCTCTGCCCTTGAAACTCACATGCATTGAAACAGCATTGAAACCCACATTCAAAGAAATTACATTTTCCAGTGGCAGATAAAGATTAACTTTGGGCTGTTTTCAAAATCATAGGCCCCTTGAACATGAAACATACACATGCTCTTTGATACACCTTCCTGACTGTATTACATTATATTCCTTGTACAATACAGTACAGTTGTTAGAGGGCATTTTAAATTTATTATTTTGAACATTTTTCCAGTAAACAATTAAACAAAATGCATGCACCAATGACAAAACTGCCCAATTCAGAACATTTCCATCATAAAAAGTCTACTCACCCTTCTGTAGTCCACCAGTATCAATAAATATGCACAATCTCTGAAGTAGTAAAATCCACATTAAAGAAATCTGTAACTAAAAAGAGGTTGCTGCTAGCAAAAAACTTTATATGTCATTGTTTCATCTACAAATAAAGTGCCTGTTGCCCTTGAAGAATAAATTGCCTATGTTGCATGCAATAAAAAAATGATAAGCTAGTAATACCGCAATAGGGAATGGATAGCAAATTGATAACAGGTTCATAGTTAATAGGTATTTTTGCCATAAAGGACTGCAGCATCCACCCCTTTTACAACACAGTACAGTATCAGCAATGCATTTCCTTACTGTGGGAGGAGAACCCACAGCCTTCTGCATCAAAAGCTGGGGTACACAACAGGTACACTACTTGTTGTGCTATTAACAATGCAAGCAGACTTACCATAAGCAGCACTAAACTTTTGTTTCCCTGCAGCTCTCAGCTCCTTGTAAAATCTACTCGACACTCAGCTGTATCTCTGAACTTTGCAGCACAAGAAATCTGGAAAAAGCCAACATTTATGGGGGGGGGGGGGCAAAGGGCCAAAAACCAGGGACACATTTTAAACATTGCTTGTATAATGTTGGAAAGTTGCTAGAATAAAATGCTGTGTTACCGCCATACATTTCACTGCCACGTCTTGAACCCAGGGGACCCTGTGCAAAACAGTCAGAGAAACATACCACTATGCCAAATCAGCTGAAACAGAGGAAGACAAACTTAAATGGCTACCATTTAGTGAATTCAGTTCTCAACATAGCTGTCAACCTCTTAGAAAAAAACACCTGAAAAAAGCCAATAATCTGGGAATACAGCTGCCAAATATATTCAGCGAATTCAGTTCTCACCATAGCTCTCAACCTCTTAGCAAAACACATGTGGACAAAGCCAGTAATGGGGAAAATACAGCCCCCAAACATTCAGAGAATTCAGTTCTTACCATAGCTCTCAACCTTAGCTCAAAATACCTGGACGAGGCCAATAATGGGGGAATACAGTCCCAAAAATATGGGCAAATTTCAAATATCCATGCTATAAACTTAGACAATTGCTAGAATAAAAGGTTGTTTTACCATGTACTTTCTGAAGAATATGAAGTCTGAAATTCAAATGCGTGTTATTTTTAAACATTTGTTAACCAGGAAACTAGTCTGACTTGGAACAAAACAAAGCCAATTTTCAGCAGAGCAGGGAGAAATACCTTTGTAAGGGATGGGAGGGCATACAGACTCCACACAGAAGGCACCCCAGCCAAGAATCAAACCAGAGAACCTGTAACTGTCAGGCAACAATGCTACCAGTGCACCACTGCACTACACACCTTTGTAAGGAAAACTGAAGATACAGAAACCACAGATTTTATGAGGAACAGAAGAAATATGAGGCAAAAATATGCAATGTTTTTTTTTTACAAATAGTGGTGGGTAGGGAATTCAGGTCCTTGCCACCTGCATCCAAGGTACAGGGTTCAAGCCTGAGTATCTCTACCCACCACTATGTGTTAAAAGGGGCCTTACACACACACACACACACACACCTGATTGAAGCAGCAAAACTCCATTGTCCGAATGTGCTTGACCGACTTCAATGCTTCCCTGCAAGCCACACACAAGGTCCAGCTTTCAACTTACCTCTGTCCTGATTGGTCCTGTCTGCAGATCAAGCAGTCTGGAGCTCCTCTGTTCTGTGTGGTCATCTACTAGGCAGTCTGAGTGTGTCTGCAGAAGTTCTGGTACTCATAACATTTTTTTTTTAATTTTATGTTTCACAATTTATTTTTATTTCTTTTGTTTCTAGGTGGGAGGGCTGCAGTCCTGCAGTCCAATAGCACGAGCCGCCCCTGCCTACTTCTCCTCCTTCTCTCACACCCCACCACCAACAACAATTCCTCCTCTGTTTGTTTATCTTCCTGCTCATTTCCATAATTTCTCCTTTCATTGTCTGTCTGTAACTTAGCATCAGCCTCAAAAACATCCCAGTTTGATCTTTTAATTGCAGCCATCATGGTTTAAATACATTAACTGCTATCATATTTTATTTCTCTATTCAAGAATTTGCCAATTTATGTAATTTTTCTTTATTTTTTGTGTTAAAATTCTATGTTCATGTAATAACTATTTAAAAATCATGCAAATAAGCTCACTAAAGATGTTTTTACCCTACAGTTACAAATATGTATCATGTATAACTTAAATGTGGAGCTTTTCTCCCTATGCCACCTCAGAAAATAGGTTGTACCCAGTCAGACCTTTCCCAGTCAACAGACAAATAAATAAATAAATAAATAAATAGTTTAACTGACTATGTTTCTTAACTACCTACTTCTACTTAATCCTTGTTATCCCTCATCATACCATACGTTCAACCCTAATGTCAGTCTTTTGTCTCCCCTTGTTTTTCTTTTAATTTCTGTCTGCTACAACCTTATGCAAATATACAAGTAAGTTCTATTTTTTCTTCATAATGCCACAACATTTGCACCCAGTCAGACTTCCACAATGCCCCCCCCCACACACACAAAACAATGGAAACAGCACTCTCTATCTGGCCAGTTTACTCCAGTCTCCCCGTCTCCACAGGTCTAACGCTGTGCCTTTCCCTGCCCTCAACAGTAGTTTTTTTTTCTTGCCCTCTATATTCTCATACTTGGGTAGTCTATGTCTGATGCAGAGTGTGGCCAACCTTTGCATGGATTAACCCAGCCTCAGTGAAGGTTTGCATGGGATTACTTTTTTCTCTTCTGACTAATAATTCTGGCTTGTAGTTATGAATGAGATGTTGCTCTTAGACAGTGCCATGACATACTGCCCCACCTTCATATGATGCAGTATTTCATTGCAGCCAGCAGCAGGTTCTCCAGAGGCTTATCATCAGGTTCATTCTCCACATGTAGGTCTAGGAGGTCCTCCTCCTGAGTATGTCTGCCCTGTGGCAGCTGTTTACATATATTTATGTTATATAAAATGGTGCATACTTAGAATGTCTTACTACATATAGCAGAGTCATACTGTAGGGCATCTCAGACACTTGTAAACAGTGCAGATGGGCCTTCAGCAGGTCAAATATACATTCAGTGATGACTTGGGTTTATGACAGGAAATAGCTGTAGTGTTTCTTTTCCACGTTCTAAATATTTCTGGTATGTGTCATTAATTATGGATCCAGAGCATATCCAGAATTGCCAATATGATACCCCTGGGTAAAACCACCCCAAACAAACCACTGATACAAGTTGCACATATCCCATATATGGAAGCTCTGGGCATTTTCTGGGTGGCCTGCGGGCACACTGTATATTATAACCTGTGCATTACAGACCACCTGGTATTTGATAAACTAGAAACAATTATAGGTAACACATCTTTGTCCATCTTTCTCCAGTAGGACCTTTATTTCAATATAAGTGCATTCTTTGGCCCTCTAGTGCCTCACTGAAATAGACTATGTCAACAAAGCCTACATTGTTTTTGCTGTCTCTTCCATAATAAATGGAAACCACATATGCTCACCCAGAAGTTGTAGTATGCCATCAAGGAACTGGTGGATTATCCATGAGGCAGATACCCATGATACATCTGTGCCTCCTGCCGGTCACTGAAAGGTCCCTGTAGCTAATATTCTCAAATCCTTATATATCTTGGTATCCACAGGGATTGGTACTTCATGCATCCTATGGGCCTGCATATGGGGACCACACATTTCTATCAACTACTACAGGGGGCCATTAGCCACATGGTGGCCCATATTTTCAGTGTTATAGATATCTTGAAATGTTTAACATAGATGGATGATGCAGTGCAGCTGAATGCTATGGTGAGCAGCATTTCACTTCTCATAACTCCAGGATTTTACTGCAGTTAACTGTAGAAGTAGAGCCTATTATTGTAGTGTATACAGTTATGTGTCTTTCTATCTATACATAGATATAGATGTCTATCTATATCTCTCTATCTATGTATTCATTTATACATATGCATACAATATATATATATAAATATATATATATATATATATATATATATATATATATATATATATATATATATATGGGTCTACTTCATAATATTGAAATTCCATAACGTTTAATTTCCTAACGTTGAGACCAAAACATCTAAATCCCAAAACATTGAAAACTCAGAACACTGAAAGTGTGCTTCATAACATTGAAAACTACAATGCATATGTAAATAACATCCTCTTCACCTATAACAACACCTAACTAACAAACACACTTTCTACTACGTTTCTGCAGGGGGAAATCCCCCTGCACCCCCCATGTGGGGAGCTCAGAAACGTAGTAAAAAGTGTATTTGTTAGTTAGGTGGTAAGTGTCTGGACACATCTGGTGGAGCCTTGCAGTACTCACCAACTACATGTACCCAAATTGTCATGGTATGTGCTATGCTACATAATATGATCCTGTGAAAACAGCTGCAGCAGGACCAGCATAGGCCCGGGCCAAACAGCCCCCCCACCATTGCCAAGGCCATCACAGGCAGAGTGTGACTTGGAGGAGGAACAACCTGAGCCTACCCCAGTAGGCAGAAGGAGGTGTGCCCAGTATGCTTTGGCCTTGGCAAAGAGGCAATGCATAGCACATACACTGGCTCAGTAGGAACTCTGGAAATGATACCTCTCTCTGACTCACACATATAGTAAAAGGGATGCCTAACTTGACACTACCTGTTTTCAAACATGTATTGGGAGTGTAGTATGTGCATCCGACATAGGCAGCCCTGCAGCACCACCTGAGGCATGATAGCCATGTGTTAAGCAATATAAAGCAGTGCTAAACAGCATTTACCACCATGTAGTATATGTAAACAAAATCACACACACCAACTAGCACAACTGTGGTCAATGTTGAGTAATATTGGGCAACGTTCAGCAATGTTGGTTAATATTGAGCAATGTCGGACAAGCTTGGTCTAAGTAGGGCGTAACTGAACAAAAGCCAACATGCTCATATTTGCTCTACTGGCCCTTAAGCAGTCTGGTCTGCTCAGTATGAAAATATAAAGCAGTGACAGGCCACGAACCCAGGATACTGGGCACTATAGTCATAGTACTGAACCACTATACCATGACAGTATTGCAATGGTCAGCCTGTATGAAGAAATGTTGATAAGTCTTTGCAAAGTATCTCATGGAAACCCTGCAGGCACAGCATAATCCGTTTCGAGTTATGACACAAAGGTGAGTCCTGCAGTAAGAATAGAACCTGACTTTCAACACACACAGTATAAATGTTAATATTGGTCATATTCACACACATCAACAAATGTAGTGGACCTCAGACAGCAACATACTGAAAGGTCACACTGGGCATGCTCACACACGAATAAATGAGACAAATGTCAGGCAACAAAACACTGAAAGTCCGAACTGGGCATGCTCACGCACTTAGGCCATGTCTGAGTACAGCAGCCTCTCACTATTCAGTAATCCACCCTGTGCACACAGTTATATGACAACAGACACATATATAATATAGTGGAACCCTGTCATAATCAAATATGTTCTGCAGATAACTAAGTTGTTCATAGAAAGTGGGAAAGCAAAGAAGATAAAAATCCTGCAATCAGTATCATCAATAAACAATGTGCATCCCGAACATTATCATAGGTTTAGAGGTTGATACTAGGCTATCTGCCCTAGGGCATGTATAAGCCTAGCCAGAGTGTGTTTGGCTTTCGCAACCCTGTCAGATTAGTACACTGTGCCTGTGAATAGTAGGTCACACAAGATAGCCCATTTACGTTCAGTCCATTGTGCCTCTGTCTAGCAGGGACACAGAAGATATCCCAGGGGTAAACATACGATCACCCACCCACTTGTCAAGATGTCTCCTGTAGGTGGTCAGTGGGGGGCTCTGCCTATGCGGGACTGGGATATCATTCCGGAGTGAGTGGAGCCTCTGGGATAAGAATCTGTCCCTCCAGCATGTCCTATTAACATCTGTGCTGAGGTTTATGTCCCTAGAGTGTGTAGCTCCAAGGGATTCGGATATCCTGAGGTGGAGCATGTCCATTAATTTTGGGTTGGACATTTCTTTAAACAACAGGCACACATCACATCCGAGTAGGCGGTAAGCGACTGAGCAGAGCTGGAGTTACTGTATCCAAACTGCGCAGGGCATCTGTGTGAGTCCCTAGATCTGCTTGTTGAGGAAATTTTGTGGCCATTACAGTGGCTGCAGGTGTCGGGTAAGGTACATCCCAAATGGGGCATTGTAACCAAGCGTGGTCATCATGAGTATAGGGGCACAATGACCTCACTTGATATAGATGTGAAACCATATGGGATAAGGTGGGCTATATAGAAGGTCTGTCCAACCACTTTGATAACGTGATTGTCAAAAGCGAGAGTACGAACAAGTCATGTCCCCAAACCCCTAACAACTCCTACTGTACATAATGGATTATCACCTATGTGGTAATGTGTGGGCATGTTGTTATTCCCAAAGGGGATGACTATGCATCTAATGGCATTTAGCTGTAGGCCATGGATCTGGCACCAGTCATCCATCTCTGTGAGACCCTGTTTGAGTATGCATGTGCCAGCTGGAGAGTTGATTATGGCACCCAGTTTGCAGTCATCTGCAAACATGGTCAGCCATATTCCTCCTATGTTAGTCTGTACGTCAGACAAATATAAACTGAACAAGAGAGGTCCCAGGACTGAGCCTTGTGGGATGCCACGTGTAATTGGTGTATAATCAGACATGGCACCTGCAATACTGACCATGTGGGTGCTATCCCTGATCCAATTAGCAATCCATCTTGTGAGATATGTATCGATATTGATGCTGGTGAGCCTATGTATAATGGCTGAGTGGGGTATTGTGTTGAAGGGTTTTGCAAGGTCCAGGTAGGCTGTGTGGACAACCTTCCGTACGTCTATGGATCTGGTAACTGTTTAAAGAATATGAACAGGTTCAAGAGGCAAGATCTGCCAACAACAAAGCTGAAATGTGTAGGACCCAGTGTCTGTAGGTTCCTGATGTCTATGTGTATGAGTTCCATGACAATACGCTCCATAGCTTTGCAGAACAGGCTAGTTAGGCTTATAGGGTGATATTGTCCGGGGTCCGTTGTGGCACCTCCTCCGTGGAGCAGGACCACTGTCGCTGTATGCCGTTCCTTGGGTACATATCCTGTAGTAACTCTGATATTGAACAGTGACTTAATGTGAGGGTTACATTTGTCATGAAGCTTGTGTAAGACGCAGGCCGGGACACCGTCTGGTCCCATTGATGCTGTGTTGTCTGCTTTGGGAAGGTCAGCACTGTACATTTGTGATGTCAGGGAGGTTACACTCTGTTGGGATGGGCAGTTGCTCCTTAGGGGGGTTGGGGGGGGAGACATCTGCACTGAACCTGTTTGCCAGGATGTTGGCAATGTCTGTGGGGTCAGGGTTTGTTTATTCAGTATGCAGTAACTCACAGCATATCAGTGAGTGTCCACCCAGGTTCCTGACATAACTAAAGAAGGCCTTGTGATTGTCCTAAGTGTCTGGTGCAATTGTCCATTAGAAGCGGGCCTTAGATTAATTCATGAGTGATCATAGCTTTCTGCTAGTACAGATCACAGATGCCTTCCCTGTCTGGGATTGTGCTCTATCATGTAGTAGCCTTCTCCTTTTGTTGTATAGCTTATTAATGGCCAGGGTCCACCAGACAGGTCCCCTGTCATTAGAGGAGTGAGTCTTGTTGTTATTTGGGATAGCACGATCCATGTAGTCCACTAGGTGTCCATAGAATGTGTTTGTAAAGGATTCAGCGGTCTGAGCCGTATTTACCACTGTCCCAGGGTCTTTGAAGGGTACCACCTTGGTTTGGAGAAGTGTGACATTTGCTTTTGAGAAGTTCACCAAGATTACCTAGGATGGGTGTGGGGACGGGATATGGATGTCCAGTGAGATAAATGTATGGTCTGACCTTATCAATGAGGGATATACCTCTGGTGTGGAACATAGATTCCCCGTGTTGATGATGATCAGGTCCAATATGTTTTCCCCTCTTGTGGGTGTGGTGACCGGTTGTGCCATAACATTTGAGTTTACAAATAGTAGCAACTGTTGGGCGAGGTTGTTGGGGCTTCAGTAGTATCCCCAGTCAATGTTTGGGTATTTGAAGTCACCCAATATAATGGTGTTTGGGGAGACCTTCATATTCTCCAGTGTTCCCAGGAAAGCTGAGTGTGGTTCCTGAGTTTGGGAGGGTGGTCTGTAGCAGGCAACAAACTGAAAGGCAGTTTTGCACAATGTTAGTTGCATATGTATGGTCTGCGATGCTTCGTGCAGTGCTGCTAACCCGGAGGTGTGTGTATCTGTGATGTATATGGATACTCCCCCTCATTTGTGTTGGCCGTTCTGAGTCTTGTGGTCAGAAAACATGGTATGAATTATAACCTGGTAGTGCTGGTGTGCATTTGGGAACCTGAACCAGGTGTCTGTTACTGCACAGATATCGATATTCTCCATACTGAGGAGAGTCCTGAGTGGGCGCATTTTGAGGGTAACACATCTGGTGTTGAGCAGCATTACCCTTAGTTTCTTTTACCCTGTAATGTCTATGGAGGTGGGTTTGTCTTTTGAGCCTCGCTTAAAAAAGGCACTATGGGGGTGGCAAGAGCCTTAGCCAGTATTCAAAGGTCCAAGGGTGACAGGTGCAAGCTGTCCGTAGCGAAGCTATGTGGCATGTCGAGCATGTCACTCCAGGCTGACAGACACTGGATCCCCTTTGAATGACACCAATATGTTAGCCAACTGTTAAAAGTGATCATTTTGTCTGTATACTGTGACATCATTCTTGGTGAGTGTAAGATGCTACACAAGGTCAGGGTCATACTGGCCTGGGCTGCATGATCAGAGAGTTCCTCTATGTATCATGTCATGTGGTCCAGGGAGGAACGTCTGAGGTTATTCGCACCAGCATGGACAATGATGGAGCCAATTCTGTACTTGCTTTGGAGTGACCTGAGTGCATGTGTTATGTGGCGGATCCTGGCACCTGACAGACAGCTCAAAGTGACCATCCCCTTGTTCGGCCTGGTGAGTGGGATGTCAGTGTGTCTGACAATAAGTGTCACCTATTACAAATGTATTAGGTGTGTTGTTTAGCCCTAAGGGCAGTGACTGTGTGGCGCACTGACTTTGTGAACTATGTGATATGTAGGTATTGTAGTGGGGTAGCAGTTGTTTGTGTGTCTGCTTTGGAGGTCTCTGTTGCTTGGGCAGCATTTATTTAGAGCCTCCGAGTATGTTTATGTGTGATAATGCAGTTTGATTGCTGTCGCTATAGGTCTATGTGAGACTATATTTGTGGTGTGTGTGGTTACCTTCACCACTTGATAGACTGTGCCAGTCATGGGTCGAGAGAGCTCAGCCCCCTGTATGTCTATATAGTTGCATCTCTCACATATATCTGAGTTTGTTGGGAGGAGGAGAGGGTTGTCTGTGTACATAAGGCAGTTGTGACATTGTGTCAAAATTCCAATATTCACCAGCTGGACTGGAGAGTACACATGAAACCGACCCTGGACATGACAGGATATTGTGATGACATACTCTGTTGACTGATCACAAAGGATCAGTAGGGTGTTAAGTGTGTAAAAGAGTATAACAGGGGTTTAGTGCTCAGGTTTGTCTGTGTTTTGTAAAGAGTAGCTGTGAAGGAGTCCAGACTGAAACATGACACCTCCTTCAGCTATGTCATAAATAGCAATATACACTCATATATGTCCTGAGTCAGGGCCAACTGTACCTGACTGATAATGCCGACATCCTGTCAGACAGGCCCATATATACATACCCACCTCCCACTGGCGAAAGGCCCTATCATCATACCAGGAGATATCACATGTAGAATGGGTAAACAGCTCCCCCCAAAGCCACTCATATATACACTCATATATGTCCTGAGTCAGGGCCAACTGTACCTGACTGATAATGCCGACATCCTGTCAGACAGGCCCATATATACATACCCACCTCCCACTGACGAAAGGCCCTATCATCATACCAGGAGATATCACATGTAGAATGGGTAAACAGCTCCCTCCAAAGCCGAAAGCATGGCAGCAATTGGATTACATTGTTTCCGTATATGTGTCATGAGTGAACAACAGAACAAACAGACCCTGCACCTGAACAGTCTGTTCAGCCTCACCCTCTCCACAGGATCTGAAACTGTTGAATGTGTTACAGCAACATATAGCACTCCCCACAAGTGTTGGTGCACAACACACCATGGGAAGTATAGTCCAATAATCCTATGAAGTCTGATCTGCCAGGCCATGGAGTCCATCATGATTAAAGTCATAAACAGAGCTATTGGAAGCTGATAAACACACAACCCTACCAACTGTGGTATGTTCACGGGCAGATCATGGTTCCCAAACATGCTAGACTGTTTGCAAGGCAGCCACCCAGGACATACATCACTGAATGGAGCTACACATGTCCCACATAGACTTTGAATAGCCCTTTATCAACATCCCAGACACATGTCGTATCCACAAAATCAACAATCTGTGCATAAATATGTGTTGTCATATGAAGGAATGGCAATTTGTCCACAGATAGATCACACAAGCTAAGAACTGTGGGGTCCTCTTCAAGCTGTTAACACCTGCTGACCCACATGGTTCATTCCTGGGATTGCATAAAACAAAGTGTACACACATTACCATGTCCAGTCTGATAATGTCAGCATCCTACAAATATAGCAGGATAATAGAAGCCACCCAGTAATGCATATAGCACGTCGTGTTAATGGGTATCTCTAGTATTATAACATAGCTAGGTAGGGGGTTTGAATCCTGCAATTGCTGTCTGTGTATGTGGGGGTGGTGTGTGATTTCCTTTGAGAGGAGTGCCTTTTCGGAGACTGGGAAAACACATCAAAAAAGGTACATTCCTCTTTGGAAAGTCTGATGATGTCAGCATCCTACAAATATAGTAGGAGAAAACAAAACACCCAGTAAAGCATATAGCGCGTCTTGTTAATACGTATCTCTCTAGTATCATAACATAGTTAGGGGTTTGAATCCTGCAAATGCTGACTGTGTGTGGGGGGTGTGTGAGTACCTTTGAGAGGAGTGCCCATTTTGGAGACTGGGAAAACACATCAAAAGAGGTACATTCCTCTTTGGAAAGTCTGATGATGTCAGCATCCTACAAATACAGCAGGAGAAAACAAAGCACCCAGTAAAGTATATAGCGTGTCGTGTTAATGCGTATCTCTCTAATATCATAACATGATTAAGTAGGGGTTTGAATCCTGTGATTGCTGAGTGTGTGACACTGTTGGTCAATGCGTTGTGGGTTTTGCTTTTACTATGGTATGACATATCAGGATTAAAACAGTATGTGCATTGCACACATCAGGTATCTGTGTGGCAAATAAATATATGTACATGTGACCATAACACTTGGCTGTATGTACACATTGGTACCCGACATACATGTTAGGGGCTACCAGCTATGTGGTACTGTCGGGATAGTATGTATAGTAAATGTGGATGACTATGCTGTAGTTGGCTTAGAGCTATACAGCATGTGTCGGACAACAGGTATCTGTCTGTATGATACCCTTGTGTAGGATATGTGTCCCATCAAGAGAATGCATTGTAGGCCAATGCATGCATTTACAGATGTGGATGGACATATCCCTAGTGTGTTTGCATGTACCTAAGAGGGCTATATGCCAAACAGATGTGGTCCCAGGAATGGGTGGCGGTCAATACCACTGGTTACTGTTATAGTATAGTACCGGCAGGATCCAACTGTTATTGAGTTCACCACATCTGTGTGTCAGTTGTCAGGACATCATCTAATGATTGGCTATGGTCATGCTGTTGAGGTTGTGTATACTACCAGAATGCAAACATTGACAGATATTAACAGTATCACCCACAGCTTAGTGTCAAACCATGTCATACACACACGTGTACCCATGTTAGAACATATCTGTAGTAGAATGCATACTGGCCATCGATAGATACTATGAGATGTTAACAATGTGTAATACAGGGTATGTCACACGTCCCATGTGTCCACTATGCACGTACATGCAGACAGTGTGCACCCACCATGTTCACAGATGTACACTTGCTAATCTGTACTGCACACATCACACACATACCGTCCACTCACTAACACATGCTGGCAATACTATACTCTTCAGGCAAGTGGCACATGGGTGGACAATACATACTCAGACTTAACACTGGTGTAAACAATGCTACATTGACAATCATAACTTTGATGCATCATGCCTGCTCAGATATACCTACAAGGATATCATTACAATTTCCTGTTGACAACATGCTAATATTGCTACACTGCTATAATGTCACCCTGTGCATCAGCACCATGTTAGCCTGTTCCTGCATCAATGTTACAGATGACAGGAGGTGGCACAGGTGTCGTTTTATGCACAGGGTGTGTTGTTGGTTTGCCAGAGCCCGAAATTGACCCATCCAATCGACATGTATGTGTGTGTGTGTGTGTGTGAGGGACAACAGTACAGCATGGGCCAATGTTGATATAATGTGTGTGTGTATGTGTGAGCCCTAGTTGTTTGGTTAATGTGTGTGTGTCTGCATGCACACAGCTCCACCATGTGGCTGCCATATATGGGAGGTTGTGGGACAGCCACAGACTGTACCTGCCAGGCTGTACAGATCATTGTCTCTGGCCATGGACATGGTACCTGTGCCCAGCAGGGGTGCTACGGACAGTATCAGGTACCAACCCTGACTGGGTATTATCATCAGAGGTAGAGGTATGTTGAATGGACCCATGTCCCTGCTGAGACTGGCCAGAGCCACGTACAGATGGTCTACTAGGACGGTAAATCGACAGGCCAGCCCCAGCATTGCTGGGGCTTGTACTGCCACTACAGGAGCGGCTGTGATCTGTGGGCTGTCCGCGATGACTGCCAGCCATTGATGTTGCTGGCATACATCCGCATCAAAGTCTCAACTGTCCCGCATGGTCCTGGCTCATGGAAAACATATTGTGGAGGGCATTTAATGTCTCCCCCCAATGTCTATCAATGACCTCGGTGTAAGTCCGGATGGCACCGGCAAGGTCACTAATACTGTCATTGATAGCAGTGTAATGGGCCCTCTGCACCCTTAGTCCCTGTCTGGTGTTCTATATGTGTCTGTGCCTGCATTACAGCCCAGAACATACTTGAGGTCGTAAGACCTGTGCGGGCACATCTGCCAGGGGCATTACGACCAGTGGTGCTCCCATGAGAACCCCTGGACATCGGCCTATGTGGTACCATTCCAGGAATCTGGGTATGGCTGCTGTGAGGGGATGCAAGTGCCATGGATACCACACTATCCTGGTCAATGCCAACTGTATGCTGTCCCTCAGCTAAGGCCATTGGTGATGAGGGATGTATTGGCAGTATGAGTGTGCGCATAGATGGAGTGGAAAGCTGTGTACTGTCAATTGGCGGACCAACGACAGACCCTGTCAAACCTGCCTGTGCCACAATACATGTCTCATCATCTCCACTATTTGTGGCAGTGACTTCAGGTTCCCTGCTGCATTCAGCCAACCCAACCTCAGCACCTATGAGAGGAAGACAGGAAACACACTTTACAATCTGTACATGATGTTAGCACACACGAACACATGCACGCATGCACACATGCACACATTAACACATGCACACATGCACACATGCACACATGAACACATGCACACATGCACACATGAACACATGCACACAAATACACTCCTCACTTCAGCAGATACACACACACACCAGCAATCCAACACATACTCAATAGTGGGTGAAGGTGGGTGACAGTATCACAAGACAAACAGTCACCTCACACGTCAGCATGCAGAATATGTGTTGCTCAAGACCATGCAGTGCGAGTGTAGACGGCCCTAGTTAATAACAGTATACATGGCTTTGATGCATATGTGTAGTTGTTCAGTGATTGGCTACACCCTGGAACACAATGTGTACATGGACACAACATTACTGTGCAAGTATTATCAGCTCTGCAATGTCCTGTGCACCATCACTCACAGGTATACATACCATGGCTGCATGTGTTATCTGTGTGACTATGTGACTCCAATGTGCAGTACGGTGTTGCCACAAGTATGTCTGATGCTCTGTGTATTGCATGTCATTGAGGCAGCTACTGACATTACTGAGCTGTGCAATGTCTTACAGCAAACATGCACAGCATGCATTATGCGTAGGTGTGTTATGTGTACATGGCCTACACCTCACCTATGACATGCACATTTCATTTCCAATATTGCAGTTATACCACACTCACCAGCATAGATCGTCTACCCTGCTGTCACACCAGAGGGACCTACAAGAATATGAGAGAGTTCATCAGTGGCCACAACTGTGGCATTGCTACTGTGGGTTTGCTAATCTACAGTAGAACAACAGTCAACAGTCACAGGTGTACAGATAATATTCCAAAGATCAGTACTGCACAACACTATGCAGCACAACTGCTAAACACACAATACACATCTCATGTATACATAATCTAACAATACAGGTAACTGTAGTCTACAGATAGGGCATGTTACATGCACGCTCCATGTCAACATGCTGAGTGGCTCCGGCCTCCATGACGACACATGTCTGTGGCAGTTGCTGTTGTTGTCCAGGAGCCACCACGCTTAGGAGCAGCTCCTCCACTCCGGTGAGGGGGGGAATGAATGGCCACCCCACCACCTGTGGCAAGCTGTTGTCTATGGATATCAGACGCATGCCGCCAGACATGTCTAATTAAATCACTGCAGTGATGGTGTACCTGCTCATATGTTTGGTTATGCATGCATATGTCATTTACCCGATGAACAAGATCTTGCCACAGTGCAGTCCTCTCATGCTGGTGCTGGCTGCTTCTGGAAAACAGCAGTGAGTAGTGCTGCACCAGGCTGTGGTTACCTCTTCCTCCGCTGCTGTGTAACAAGGATTACGTTGGTGGGCCATCAGCCTGAAAGAGAAATGAACAATATGTGTGAGCGAGTCCTGTGGCATCCTTTACACCATTAACCAGAGATATCACTTCACTGCCATATATACCATCCGTTTGTCTGTCAGAGGATACACACGTTCAATACCACATATTGGTTCTCAGGCCACAACTGACTAACAGTGCCTGGCACACTCTATACATCAAACCACTATACAACAGTACTCGGCACACTGTTTGTGACACAATGCACAACCTCGCCACAGGGGTATATATCACGCTAATGCACGAACAAAGATGTCATCCATTGCAATGAATGTAAAGTACAGTTACAGTAGTACCAGTCAACCACCCTAGTCGTTGATGCCATACCCCTGCCTAACATATGTGCACAGTTGTTAATATAGGTGGCATACTGCTGTAACAGAGTATATATGTTGCTAGATACACACGTATACCCTGTAACACACATATGATTGCGGACATAGTACAGGCATAATTACACACACATCAGACAAACATACAACACAACACTGTATGCCAACACAGATGAGCTTTACCTGTGTACCATACAGTACTGTGTGCCACTACTTACAAACCCTTATGCCTGAAATATGTACTCTGTGCAGACTACAGGAAACACACAAGACAGTGTTTCCAAGCAATGTGAACATACACCATACTGTGCTGTTTAGGCCAACAGCTTCAGGTAGTACTGCAGTTCATATGGGAGTTGGATTCACCAGCAGTACCACTCACTAAGCATACATGTATTGCTTTAGCCTACAATGGGACACCGCAGTCGTCAACAAGGAGCTACGTCACAACGTATGCCATACTACTATGTCTGCCTAGCAATAACATACACATCTTTTGCTGGCCTCACAGCTAGGACAGACACTACCATGTCAGATACAACTTCACACTAAGCTATCACACCTTTACAGACCTTGCACACATTCAGCATTACACTCATTCAACCTCACATAGCAGGTATTGCATTGAGTACATGTGTGAGTACATAGTGTCATAGGAAGGTAATATGCTATTGGCCCTAGGGCCTACAGCAGCCTAGCCATATGCTACTCTGGCCTTTGCCGCACATGTACTTTGATTTCACTTGCCCCTGTCAACCAGAACCACAGAGGTGATTCCCGGGGTGTATTACCTATCTCCCAAACAATCATCAGGGGTATTTATGACAACTGCTAATGAGGAGCCTTGTTTGCTATTGCTAGGTGGTTTATTCCAGATAATGGCATATCTCTGAGATAGGAACCTTACCCTCCAGCATGTGCTGTTTAGTGAGCTGACGAGGTTTAGGGCCCTAGAGCATGTATCCCGGAGGGATTGTGATATATTGCCATGGTGGTTGTCACCCAGCTATGGGTCTGACATACCTCTGTATGTCCGGCAGAGGTCACCTCTGTGTGGGCGGTATGCAATACAGTCTAGCTGTGGTTTTGTGAGTCAGTCTGCATAGGGCATCTGTTTGAGGCCAGTATTACTCTTTGTGAGGTATATCTGTGGCCTTTCCACTTGCTGTAGTTGTCATGTGAGGTACATACCACACGGGGCATTGTGATGAGTAGAGGGGGACACTGACCTGTATTTCCCTAGATGACACACCTGTTGTGATGACACGTACCACATAGACAGATTACAAGTCTAGTGTGGCACTGTCTTTATCAAAGGGGAGGCTACTGTCCACCTGTTTCCCATGTTTCCTTATCACACCGTCAGTGTTAGGTAGATTTCTACCTATGTGGTAGTTAATGGGTACAGTGTTTTGGAAAGGAGGTATGGCTCAGCAGTATCGACACTTGTCTACAGTCCATGCCTTGGTCACCACACACCTATTGCAGTACATATGACCCTGTGTCTCTCTCTCTCTCTCTCTATATATATATATATATATATATATATAGAGAGAGAGAGAGAGATCTATACACATACATGTACACATCCATTGCTGTACATATAGATGTACATATAGGCACATGTACAGTCCACCTTTCATGGTGGGGATATCACTTATGGGACAGTTGTGAGATGTACAGTTATGTGATTATATTGCAGTGTTGTGCAGAATGCATTTTGGTGTCCTCAGCCCATGTAGCTTTAGCAGGCCTCACTGGCTGTAACACAGCAGATCTGACAAATCAGTCCCACAGCGTTTAACCACCACATGACATATATCAGCACTGCATGCTGTTTTCTATGCCACACACTATGACCTACATAGATATATGCACATAACAACCTTCAACAACATATATGTGTCCACCCTTCACTAACAATTTGCAGTATGTTCCTTGTCCTATGCACATGTGCAGATACAGATAGATACATACTGCTGCCACATATGGATGATTTACAGTGTGTAGAGTACTCTTCAGGAACATCTACTACATTCCGGCACATGCATATGAGTTACATACCTTACCTTTGTATTTCTCTGCTCCGTCTGTTGTTACTGTTTTGTTGTTTATTTATTTATTTATTTTTTTTTTGGTTGTTTTGTTTGGGTTTTCTCTGTCTGTTTCTGTTTCTCTTTGTCTGTGTCTCTGTGTCTGTCTGTGTCTCTGTCTCCCTCTCGCTCTCGTTCTCGCTCTCGCTCTCTATCTCTCTGTTCCTGCAATGATATTATTGCATGTGTGAACAGCAGGTTCAGCCTGCTTTTCTAGGTATCTGCACATGTGCATGTGACAGCCTCTGCACCAATTGGTGCCACCATTAAGTAATTGCATGCAGCCTGCTGTGTGGTAATTGCAGTACTCACTGTGATTGCAGCCCACTGCTATAAAATGCTAGGTTAGGTAGGTGTAGCCCTTTCAGCTTTCCAAGGTGGGGCCCATGCTTGTTTGCTCTGGGCATCGTTGTGTCAGTCAGAAGGTTGGTATATGTCTCTTATCTGAAGCTAGGGTTGTAGCCAGTGATATGCATGCTGTACTCAAACCTGAATGTTGCTGCTTCCAGTACACACTTCTCAGTGTAGACATTTACTCACCCCTCCAAATGCTAACACAGGATACATGGGAGTATGTACTTTCTTTCTGAATTAGACAATTAACTGCCATACAAATGTAGTTATTGCAATGTATTCCTGTGGCACATGCACTGTTTGTGAACTGCTATACTGTAATTATTAAGTTACTCAATTCTGAACTGTTTGTGGTTTGTTTGTGTTGACATTAGCACAGGCTGCTCAAGACAACTGGACATATTTCAGTACTGAGTATGCCTACCTACACCCTTGATTTTGCCTGAATACACAGGTATGTCGTACCTTTGGGTAGGGGTGCAGAACTGCAAAGAACATTTTTTATTATCATGTGAGGTTTATCTTGCTGAACATACAGGGTTGCTGTGTATCTGTTAGTCTATCAAGGCAAGTAGTCTGTCTGCGTAGCTTCCACCTGTGGACATATCCAGATGGTAGCTAGAGGTTAGCCTATTATTCTTTGTCTGTGCACAACACCAGTCTTTTCAGCACTGGCGCAATGGCGTTGTCACAGTTGGTTGCTGGCAGTACATGGGTACATCCTGTGATATTTCTGTGTTGTACTCCTACATAAGGGCATGCTTGTGGAACTCCTTCCAAAGCTATTTGCAGAGTGTGTAACAGCAGGAATGCTGGTATGCCTGTGTGTTTCTGCCTCTGCCAGGCCTCAGATACTCTCAGGTATATATTTGAACAGCCTCAGTGAAAGGTACATATAAGTGAGATACACCTGTAATATAGTACAGACATATTTCAGTTGAGACTTTCTTCGGAATCGGAGCATATGTATTACTACACCTTTTCTGATATGCAAGCAGTGTCTACTCTCACCTACTGACATTATTCTTTAGGTGTGATTCCCCACTTTTCTGCCTAATGTTAGTACTTTTCAGAGTGATTCAGAGGGGCACAGCTAACATTTGTTTACGAATCAGGGACATCCCTGTAAAGCAGTCACAGTTGGGGAGTCTGGCCTCTGCCCTATTCAACTTTGCCAGTGTTTATCCTGGTCTGATACTGTGTGGTGTTTGTAAGGTGCTACTGTAACATTATTCCCTGCTAGAATGGCTGGTTCTCTTTTCACAGTCATGTCATGCAATTCCACAACAACTGCTGGTAAAGACCCACAGAACAGGATTTGTGTTATGCCATTCCTAATTTCCATTTACATTCCCTCATTGTAATGCACAATATATTTATTTCAGCACCAAGCTCTTTGCATATCTGCTGTGGCTTAGTGGTAATTCATGCAGTCTATTGTGTCAATGGTCTGGGGTTCGAGACTGGCAGAGGTTTTTTCTTTTGCTGCTGAGCAGAACAAGGGCCCTGACATAGAGTGACTAAGGCACTTTTAAGCAGTTGTAAGCGGGTTTGTGCAGGTTTGTGCGACGCTTAGCTAAGTGCACACATGCGCACACTCGCTTAAACCCGCTAACTACTGCTTAAAAGTGCTTACTCCCGCTAACCCCCGCGCTAATTTCTTTGAAAGAAAAGAAAATGGGGAGATAGGAAAGTGGTGAAAAAGGGGGCACAAAGAAGGACAGACAGTAGGTAAACAAGCTCGGGATGTGCAGCACGGGTGTAGGGAAGGTCCATAGCTGCCCATTTCTTTACCAGCAACAGCTGTGCGTATGCAATAAATTTGGAGTGAAATTTGAAACCTTCCACCCCTGGGAGAGGGGTGAGGACAACAAAGTACGTTGTACTGCCAATTTTAATTATCAGTTTACATGTCCAGCGGACATGTGTGCAAAATGGGCAGCTATGTATGGGGCATAATTTTTTTGTGGGTACAGATTGCCCTTTTTTTTTCAGGTGAGAGTGGAAAGTGAGGTAGAGGAAGTAGGTATGTTTGGGGAGGTAGGTTGGGGAGGTAAACAGACAAGACAAACAAGACGCATACAGGGGAGGTGTATGACACATGGGGTGGGTGAACACAATTGACAGGGATGGATGTTTGGAAATCACAAGCCCTTGAGCCCACAGATGGTAACAGTGGAACTGAGATCCCCACCCATGGGCAGTCACCACTGCACCTTCACAGCCCCGAGGGTGTCTGTGCTGGGGGCTGTGTAGGATGGGCAGGCTCACTTGTGAGACACGCCACTCTTGCCTCGAGCTGGCGTAGGGGATCAGCGACTGAACGCTGGATCTCCCTACACACCACAACCCGGACCCTTCGAAGGGTGACAGGTGGCCCTTCTCCGCCCACGCTTGCACAGAGGGGATGAGCCCCATCCCCTGCAGTGCTTCCACCCTAAGGTGGCACAAGACCAACGGAGGAGAGGAGCCCGGGCTGGGCACCAGACCTGCTGGTGCCAGGTGCACTTACCAGCTGAGGAGGGACAGGTGGGTCCGCTGGGACCGGCCTTCCCATACGTTCTGTGATTAGGTGTGTTTAATTACAACATAAACAACAGCATTCAAGATTAGTTGTAAGAGCATGCAGTAATAATCCCATTAACCTAACACACCAAGGTTCTAACAGTTGAACAGCAAGCATAACACATGCATATATTGAACGACAGTGGACATTCCAACAGCATGCAGGGATGATTGGTGGCAACAGGCCACCATGATTGTGGTGTTTGAACAGGGCACATGCATCAAAGTGAATGCAGATATTTATAGAACAATAGGACATATGTCCCAACAAATTTTTGAGATTACACATACCCATTGAGGTGTGGAATTGCATGGTTTATGCACATACAGTAGGGTGTAGAAAGAAACCTCAATTAACATCTTATAAGTACTTTTAGTCTACACTACATTCCTAGTGACTGCAGGTGTATATCCCCTATATGTATTATTACACTTACCAACAGGCTTTAGGTTGTGTAATAGGTTTGGCTAGTTCATTATATACCTGTCCTATATCTGACATACTAACTGTCCAAGATGCAGATGTTACTGGTACATATTTCTTGCTTTTATTTATATTTCTTTATCTACATATCTGGATGTGTTCACATGACATTTTTGGTTCAATTTGTACATATCCCTGCATTTCTTGTAGCACACTCACATTTCTGGGGAACAAATTAACAAGCTACTCGTGTGCCAGATTTACTTATGCATGCCAGCCAGTCACTGACTGTTGAGGACTGTATATATGCTTCATAGATACTAGCCCTTCCATCACCCACTTTAGATGGGACTGCCCAACTGTGGGTTGCCAGCAATTATTAAAACAGTACTATTTGTATAATGCAAGGGTACAACAGCATTTCAAAGTAAGTGACACAGACACACTCCAGGTTTTATACCTTTATTAATTACATTACACACTTTTCCACAGGCTCTCTCCTTTATTTGATATCACAGTGCATATGGAAGACATATTCAGAACATATTATAGGTTCATAGGTCCATAGGTTCATACTAGGCTATCTGCCCTAGGGCATTTACAAGCCTAGCCAGAGTGTGTTTGGCTTTCGCCACCCATTTTAATTGAATTTTGCTATGCCCTTTTTCGAGGTTAGTATACTGTGCCTCTGTCTAACAGTGACACAGAAGTGATACCCGGGGTAAACCTATGATCTCCCATACACTCATCAAGATTCCTCTTGAAGAGAGTCAATGAGGGACTCTGCCTAACCTGGACTGGGATTTTATTCCAGAGTGAAGGGAGCCTCTGGGTTATGAATCTGTCCCTCCAGCATGTCCTATTTATTTCAGTGCTGAGGTTCAAGTCTTTTGAGCACGTAGCTCGATGGGATTTGGATTTTCTGAGGTGCAGCATGTCCATTAATTCCAGGTTGGACATGGCTTTATACGTCAGGCACAGATCGCCTCTGAGCAGGCGGTATGCCACTGAGTAGAGCTGGAGTTTCTTTAAACGGGCAGCATATGGCATCTGTCTGAGCCCTTTGATCCTCTTGGTGCGGTACTTTTGGGGTCTTTCCAGTTGCTGCAGGTGTCTGGTAAGGTACATCCCAAAAGGGGCAGTGTACTCAATTATGGGCCTGATGAGAAATGAGTAAAGAGGCACGATGACCTCCCCTGATCTAGATGTGAATCCCTTCATGATTAGGTGGGCTATATAAAATGTTTTTCTAACCACTTTGGACACGTGGTTGTCAAATGAGAGATTGCTATCAACTTGGGTCCCCAGGTCCCTAATTATTTCTTCCGTACTTAATGGATTACCACCTATGTGGTAATTTGTGGGCACTTTGTTTTTGCCAAAGGGGATGACTATACACTTTTTGGCATTTAGCCTGAGGCCATGGCTCTGGCACCAGTTGTCTGTTTCTATGAGGCCCTTTTGTAGGATGCTTGTGTCGACTGGAGAGTTGATTATGGCGCCCAGTTTGCAGTCATCTGCAAACTTGGTCAGCCACAGTCCTTCCATGTTGGCCTGTACCTCCGAGAAATATATACCGAACAAGAGAGGTCCCAGAACTGAGCCTTGTGGGACGCCACTTGTAACGGGTTTGGAGTCTGACATGGCTCCAGCAATTCTAACCATGTGGGTTCTGTCCTTGAGCCAGTTTGCAATCCATCTAGTGACATAGGGGTTTATATTTAAGCTGGTGAGCTTATCTATAATGCCCAAGTGGGGTATTGTATCGAATGCTTTTGCGAGGTCCAGGTAGGCTGTGTCAATGGCCTTGGTGACTGTTTCAAAGAAATCAACCAGGTTTAAGAGGCAGGATCTGCCCTTAACAAAGCCAAACTGGGTAGGAATCAGTGTCTGTAGGTCCCCAATATCTTTATTTATGAGGTCCATGATGATCCTTTCCATAGCTTTGCAGACCAAGCTAGTCAGGCTTATGGGGCGATAGTTTCCAGGATCCGTTTAGGCACCACCTTTGTGGAGAGGGACCACTGTTGCTGTACGCCACTCTTTGGGTACATATCCTGTAGTAAGGCTGAGATTGAACAGTAGTTTTATGTTTGGGTTTAGCTCTTCTTGGAGTTCATGTAGGGTGCAGCCCGGGACACCGTCTGGTCCCATTGATGCTGTGTTTTTTGCTTTGGAGAGGGCGGCTCTTATCTGAGCATCTGAGATGTCAGGGGGGCAGCATTCTGCTGGGATAGATATTTGCTCTTTTGGTGGGGAGGGGGGAAGAAGTTTGTGTTGAACCGGTCAGCTAGGATGTTGGCAATGTCTGTGGGTTTGGTGTATTTTTTGTCATTTTGGACTAATTCTGAGCATATCTGGGAATTCCCACCCAGTTTTCTAACATAACTAAAGAAAGCCTTGTGATTATCCTTAGTGTCCTGTGCAATTTTTGTCTCGAAGCTGGCCTTAGACAATTTTATGAGTGCCCGTAGTTTTTTGCTAATACTGATCAGAGATGCCTTCCCTTTTTGGGATTTTGCTCTATCATGTAGTAGCTTCCTCCTTCTATTGTATAGCTTGTTTATGGCTGGGGTCCACCAGACAGGACGCCTGCCTTTGGAGGATTGGGTCTTGGTTTTATTTGGGATTGCATGATCCATGCATTCCTGAAGGTGTTCATAGAATGCATTTATAAAGGATTCTGCGGTCTGGGCTGTATTTTCCACAGGCCCGGGGGCTTTGAAGGATTTCACCTCGGTTTTGAGGAGTGTGAAATTTGCTTTAGAGAAGTTTTTCACTGTGGTTTTCTGGGCAGGGGGTGGTATCAGGATGTGAATATCCAGTGAGATTAGTTTATAGTTTGATATTACCAGTGAGGGATACACTTCTGGTCTGGAGCATCGAGTCCCCATGTTGGTGATGATCAGGTCCAGTATGTTTTCCCCTCTTGTGGGAGTGGTAACAAGTTGTTCCATAGCATTTGAGTTTATAAATTCTAGGAACCTTTGGGCTAGGGTGTTGGAGCTAGAGTAATGCTCCCAGTCTATGTTTGGGTAGTTGAAGTCACCCAATAATGGTGTTTGGAGAGACCTTCATATTTTCCAGTGTTCTCAGGAAGGCTGAGTGGGGTTCCTGGTTTGGGAGGGTGGTCTGTAGCAGGCTATAAACTGGAAGGCAGTTTTACCCACAGTTAGTTGCACATGGATAGTCTCTGATGCTTCGTGCTGTGCCACCAACCTGGAGGTGTGGGTATCTTTGACGAATATTGATACTCCCCCTCCTTTTGTGGTTTGGTCCAAGTTTTGGGGCCGAAAAGCATGGTATGAGGTATAACCTGGTAGTGCTGGGGTGCTCTTGGGAGCCTTGAACCAGGTTTCTGTTACTGCACAGATATCGATGTTCTCCATGCTAAGGAGAATTTCGAGTGCGTGCATCTAGAGGTTTAGACTTCTGGTGTTTGGTAGCATTACTCTTAGTTTCTTATCCCTTGTGATACCTATGGAGGTGGGTTTGTCTTTTGAGCCTTGCCTAAAAAAGACACTATGGGGGTGGCAAGAGCCTTTGCCAATATCCGAAAGCCCAGGGGTGATAGGTGCAAGCCGTCCCTAGCGAAGCATCATGGCTTGTCGAGCATGTCATCCCAGGCTGACAGGCATTGGATCCCCTTTGAATGACACCAATACTTAAGCCAATTGTTGAAATTGATCATCTTGTCTACATATTGTGGCATCATTCTTGGTGAGGGTAAGATGCTACTCAAGGTCAGGGTCATACCGGCCTGGGCTACATGCTCAGAGACCTCTTCTATGTCTCTTTTCATGTAGTCCAGGGAGGTACGTCTCAGGTCATTCACACCAGCATGGACAATGACTGAGTCATATTTGTACTTGCCTTGGAGTGACCTGAGTGCTTGTGTTATGTGGAGGATCCTAGTGCCCGACAGGCAGCTCACCGTGACCTTCTCCTTGTTCAGCCTGGTGAGCGGGACGTCAGTGTGCCTGACGATAGAGTCACCTATTACAAGTGAATTAGGTGTGTTGTTTAGCCTTAAGGGCTGTGACTGTTCGGCACACTAGCTTTGTGAGCTATATGTTGCACGTGTTTTGTTTTGGGGTAGCGGTTGCTTGGGTGTCTGCTTTGGAGGTCTCTGCTGCTTAGGCAGACTTTATTTAGAGCCTCCGAGTATGTTTTTGTGTGTTTATGTGTTTGGTTTGCTGTCATGGTAGGTCTATGTGAGACTGGAATTGTAGTGAGTGTGGTTTCCTTCTCCTCCTGACTGGTTATGCCAGTACTGAGTTGAGAGAGCTTAGCCTCCAGTTTGGCTATATGGTTGCATCTCTCACATGTGTTGGAATTTGTTGGGAGGAGGAGAGGGTTGTCTGTTTACATGAGGCAGTTGTAACATTGCCTCAAGATTCCCAGATTCACCAGCTGGACCGGAGAGGAGATTGACAACTGACCTTTGGACATGCTAGAATAGTATTGGGAATTCCTTTATAATTGAAAAAAAAGGGCCAAATGGGGAACAAGGTACTCAAGGGGAGTTTGTGAGGGTGTAGTGCTTTTAATTTTTTAGTGTTGACTTATATAATTGCTTTAGTGAGCAAGTGCCAGGCTTTAGAGTAGGAATAGGGTGTTTATTATGAGAACTAGATCAGTTCTAAGGGAAAAAGTATACCTTTATTAATAGGTTAGAACACTCTTTTTCAGGCTCGCTCCCCTATTTTATATAACAATACATGCAGAATAATCACTAACCTGCCTGGTGGCACAGCCTTAGCAGCCTATCTGCATAGGCTTGCTGATTCGCAGCACGGTCACCTGCAGCTGTGAAGTAAATGAAGGGATATTGAGACATACCTATCCATTATACAGAATCAATTATCAATTCTTACATACTGCATTCCATGGCTACCTACTCAGTTGTGGGGCATCTTGCATCCCACGGGCCTCCTGTATCCATTGGTTCAGTCTCTTCAAGTCTGCATGATGGTGACGGACCTACTCACCAGTCCGAGGAATGCCTGTGACACTGGTGAGGTCATGAGCTAACTGGTTCCAAGCCTCTGCCTTGTACTCCATCCCTTAGAACTGGCCCTACAGGAGTCTTGACTCATGATGGTGGACAAGGAGCCAAACCATGTATTTTGACTCCTCGATGCCCCAACGATGCGCTCAGAAGCATGTACCCTCTCCAGCACCAGCCATTCTAACTGCTGATGTGAGCAACAATCAGTTATGGTGAGTATTCCCGCCTATGGGGCTTAAATATGCCACATTTCCCGCACTTTTTTGTGATTGGCCAGTTTTTAAAATTCTCGGCTGACTGCAGACCTGCTTAGAAATGGTTAATCTACCATTTCTAAGTATATGTATGTTAACAGTGGCTGTTTCACCTAAGCTGTCATGGCTTAGTGGTTCAGTACTTAGTGCACAGAGTCCTGGGTTCGAACCTTGTGATTCATTTTATTTTAATACTGTCCAGACAGGTTAGGGAGTGTGGCTGTGTTTAAGCAACTTCTACGTTGTTCCACGTTACCCTATGTTGCGCTGATTGGAGCGGCGCACATGTCCATGCAAACTGATTGTGCTGGGTAAAGCGCTATTTATCTATGGGCAACTCTATTGTGCTGGGTAAAGTGCTGCCGAACTACGGGCACCTATATTGCGCTGGGTAAAGCGCTG
This sequence comes from Protopterus annectens, assembly GCF_019279795.1. NCBI lineage: Eukaryota > Metazoa > Chordata > Ceratodontiformes > Protopteridae > Protopterus > Protopterus annectens. Next base: position 705,430,859 of record NC_056725.1, on the reverse strand, counting down.
CTTAACTGCGGGCAATTATATATCAGGATCCTTTAAAAATATATATTTTGTTCACTGATACATAGGCCATTTCACTGCTTTTTAGTAATATTTTAATCATATATGTCAGGTATTATTTCCTATACTGATTTAAAACATAAATAGGAAGAGGAGTGGTGGGACTTGAACTGTGAATGCCTCCTCTTTGTGCAAACGCTCTACCATTACGCTATTGCTATTTGGTATGATTTGCATAAACATTCTTTCTTGTGCTCTTCCATGTCGGGATTGCTAACTGCAGCTAAGCAATGGGCACACCCACACACACATGCGCAAATATGGGCAGCTATTTCGGGAATAAAAAAAAATAAATTTAATGTTTTACTTTTTATAACTGTGATGGGGGTTTATAATGTCAGGGAGTGTGGTGTTGGGTGCATGGACATTTGAGCGGACTCGCTCTTCTGTGTTTACATTTTTCTTTTCGAACCCTTGCAGGGGCGTGGACATTTAGACTGCTCAGCAGTTGGACACACCCCCTGCTTTCCTACACGGTCTGTGTTAGACTTGCGGTTGGGTCAGCATGCCCTCATGAATATTCATGGCACGCTGACATCATACCGTTCAACTGCAGCCTCCGAGTAAGACTTATTTTGTCTTACACGGAGGATTCGTGAATCCGGGGGTAAATATGCTCTCAGTAACTGATGAACTGAAGATTTTCAGGAAATAATTGACTGCAAGAAATTGCAGGGGGAAGTAGTTAAAAAGAATAAAGGAACATCTGAGCCCAGAACTGTGAAAGAAGCCAGACGTGAGCATTTAATAGGTACATGTGAAATTATGTTGTTTACTTTCCAGTTAGTCCTTTTGGTTGTTGTTGTGTCTTTTGGCATTTCCTGGTTAGGGGTTGCCACAGCAGAACTCTGGTTTGCTAATGATTGGCAGATAGATTTTTCCATGCCGAGTTGCCAACTCTGATGCACAACCTTCAATGAAAGTACGCCCATTCACGCATGTTTCCATGCAGAAGATGCACTAGCTGAGAATTGAACCGGACAACATCTTACTGTGAGGTGACAACGCTACCACAGCACCACCACTGCAGCCCCAGTTAGTCCGTTTGGTGTGCAAGATTTAAAAGCTGATGGACTTACCACTTGTTTTTATGGGGGAAAATGATAGTAAGGTAAAGTGTTTATGTTGAGATGACTCAAGTATAAAGTCTAGTCTGGAAAACCATGTTCTATCAACATATATGCAAGTGTTATCTGAATCCACCTGTACAGCCTTCTAATAATTTTGCTCAGAGTAAGGGTTCAACATTCATTAAAGTTAAAGTTATCTAGGTTATTTATCTATAATTAGTTAGATTTCCCTTTCTGTTTTTGTAATTAATTATTGTTTCCTTTTAACTTTGCAAAATATATGTACCTTTCATGTTTAAATTCTTAACTTCTTTATTGCTTAAGTATTTTTTTTCATTTTTTGGCTTTTAGTATCTTGTGGATGGTATTTATTTTGGCATTACTTATTATTTTTGAAAAAAGTATTATTTAGCACTGTAAGTTATCATGCTACTGCATCTACCCCTGATGCCAGACCTCTTGATACATTACCAGTCAGGTATTTTTATAATTTATATTTGGTTATTGCTCAAGAGTAGCATTGTAACAGTAGATCTGTAACAAATAATCTAACAAATAATCTAGAGTGTTTTTGTACTACTATGCTGCCTGTGCTGCCAGGATGAAAATAGTGGAAAATTGGATAATTCTACTAGCCTTCATTCAGAAATGTGTGTGTGTGTGTGTGTGTGTGTGTGTGTGTGTGTGTGTGTGTGTGTGTGTGTGTGTGTGTGTGTGTGTGTGTGTGTGTGTGTGGGTGTGTGCGCGTGCATGTGTGTGTGTGTGTGTGTGTGTGTGTGTGTGTGTGCATGTGTGAGTGTGAAAATAATGTATTTTAAAGGAAGCTGCCGTAGGTAAAGGGTACTAGAAGATACTATAATTCACAGGGATCGTGGTGAGAAAGGGCCTGGGGTATTAGGCCAAAACCTCTGCTTAGTAGGTGGTCAGTGTGTAGTTTTATTTTAATTGTGTATGTTAGAAGCCTGCAGCCAGAGCAGCTGAGCACATTCCTAGTGTGCTTTTGAGGCAAGGTTATAGTTAATGAATTAAGCATTGAATCAGATGTGTGTGCATCTTTTTATTTTTAACTTGGGCACTGGTAATGTGATTTGAAAGACCATTCCTCTGGTGGCTATCAAATCTTTACGAGGCAGTGGAACAGATCCAAGGATCATAGCCTCAGTCATTCTCATACCCAGGTGGTACACTGGTTGGCTTTATGGAATTCAAACCCCATCTCTCTGGCATCCAAGTTTCTCTTTTCTCATGACATTTTGGTGGCAAAGATGAGAAAATTGGAATTGAACTTATCCATCCTAAATTAGATTTGTTTGCAAACTATTGTGCCCCCATCTCAGCCACAAGGTAAATATAGAAAGGATTTGTTTTACAAAGAGTTATTCTATTCTTTTAGTCAGTTCAGTGTTGGAACTGTCTGACAAACTTGCATAAAGTATACTAAAAGATGGTTTGTGCAGACTTTTTATTGGCCAGAAATTGCAAACAATGTCATTGGGTATTGTGTGCCCTCTGAGCAGTGCCAGAAGATTGGTAAGGCAGGAGACAAAGATTAATCTGTTCTGATGCCTTTGCCTGTTATTGCAGAAGTGTTTCGGAGGGCAGCTATGGACATTATGAGACTTTTTTGTACCCTGAGCTCCAAAGGTAAGAAATAAATCTTAACAGAGGTGGATTATGTCACTAGATATCCAGGGACTGTGGCTCAGTCTTCCACTGAAGTAGATAAGGTGACAAATGATACATTAGGATAAATTTTCCTAGGGGAATGCTGACACATAAAAGTGCCAACTTCTCTTCAGATCTGCTGGCCTGTTTGTGGAAGCATTGTGGGTTAAACATTTAAAGACTACCCTCTGCCATCTACAGAACAATGGTTCACTGGAGAGGTTTAGCTCTGTCCTGAAGATTATATTAAGAGCACTTGCAGATCATATCAGATGGAAGCTGGACAAGTACTCATTCTATTTCCTCTTGTTATAAAAACAAGTGCCCTAGAATCCACATTTTTCCATTTGAGCTGCTGCTATTTGGCCACAGAATGAGTAGATCCCCTGGAGTTAATTCATGATGACAGAGAGTCTCAGTGTGATTCCCACAATGTGTTTATTTTTGAATACATTACAACCATCAGAATTAGGCTTATGTATCGCATGAAGATGACCCAAGAGCAACTGGCATGCATACAACAACAACAAAACATCTGGTGTGACATGACAGCTACAGCCAGAGAGTATCCTGTTTGGCAACAAGTGATGGTGCTTATTCCTCTTAGTAAAAACAAGCTACAGACAGCCTAAAAGGGTCCTTTCACTGCAGTGAAAAAGGCAAATGATGTTAATTACATGGTAGAGTTGCCAGGCTGGAGATAAAAGCACAATCTCCTCAGTTTAAACATGATAAAGCCCTAACATGACAGAAAGGCCCTATTTGTCAGTATCTGCAGTGGATCACATGAGTGGCTGTAGAGGTGTCTAGTGAATCTGGTGGTATATCTTCTCAATAAGGCTCTGTCTGACACCATGATGGATGAGGCAGCCTTGTTTGGGTCATTGGGGGAATCTATCATAGCTCCAAATTTGCAGTCATCTGCTAACTTGGTCAGCTAAAGGCCCTTGAAATTAGCCCTTACATCCATGAAGTAGATGCCAAATAGGAAGCCCCAGCACAGAGCCCTAAGGAAACTCACTAGTGACCAGTCTTTTAGTGGAGGGGGTTTCACCAAGCCAGTATTCCTGGGGTCTGTCTGTGAGCCACCTTTTAAACCAGTGAGTTATATAGAGATTTATGCCCAGTTTGCTGCATTTATCAATGATACACAAGTGGAGTATTATATCAAATGCATATCCAGGTCCAGGTAGGTGGTACCCATGGTTTTCCCCTCATCCATTCCCTTGGTGACCCTCTTAAAGAAGTCCACCAGGTTTAGGAGGCATGACCATCTCTTGAAAAAGCCAAACTGGGATGGGTCCATATATGAAGATTGCCTATGTTCTTGTTGATCCTTTCAATAATAGTTCATTTCATGGCTTTATATATTAGACCAGTCAGACTAATGGGTCTGTAGTTTACAAAATCGGTTGATGGTCGACCCTTATGAAGTGGAATAACTATTGTAATCCTCAATTTTTGTGGTACAAAGCCTGTTTTGAGGCTATAGTTGAAAAGTGCCTCATGTAGTCCTGACAAGTCATGTTTCAAGCTATTTATGAGGCATTCCGGGATATTGTTGGGGCCCAGTGAGGCTGTGTTTTTGGCTTAGTGAGTGTCACCAGGACCTGCTCACTGCTAATAGTTGGGTGGGTTATGCTAGTAGGTATTTCATGGGAGAGACAGGGGGGAGTGGGAGGTGAAGTCTGAGCTGAATTTTGTCAGCCAGTAGATTCACTATGGTATGTCTGAATCTCTGGTCAAGGGTATTTGTGTTAATAAAGTAATGGTGTAATTGTGCCTGTGAGTTTGAGGCAGTGTATGTTTCTCAGTCTTTAGAGGGGTAGGTAAAGTTTCCCGTAAGCAGGGTATTTGCTTTAATGGTGAGTGTCAACAGTAGGTCTGGGTTTGAGCTATGACATTCTTGGGACATAGAGGGTGACCTATAGCTTGTTTGCATATGGTATGGGACATTGTCTATGGTGATTTGTATGTGGGTAAATTCCTGGACATCATCCTGTTTAACCAACCTAGAATTACACTTGTTGGTGATGTAGATCAAGACTCCTCCACCTTTTGTACCTGTCTGTACAACTGATCGTCTAAATGTGCAGAAGGCACTGCAGCCTTGCACTGCCAGAGTACTTTCTGCAGATTTAAACCATGCCTCGATAAAGGCACAGATGTCTGTATTCTCCAGAGTAAGGAAAGCTTGCAGGGTGATGACAGGTTACCACAGGAAGTTTGTCCCTCACTATATAGTACAATAGATACTCCCCCTACAGACCATACCAGGAAAAATAGTTGAGGTAAAGTTATCAAGACTTCTTCCCATTAGCCGACATTCCAAACATTTAAATAAACTTTTAGTGGCATCCCTGTACTAGGAAGGGGTGTCTATTAAAATGTCAGCACTCGAAAGCCAAGTGCTGACAAGACGAAACAAATAAATACTAACACTGAGATTGCCATACCTTGGAGAGAAGGGCATATTCCAGAAAATGGCCATCTCAGACTTAGTATATGTAAGTCTTTTTCGATCATTCAGTCTCAGTATTTCGAGACTCATTTCAGTGGGTCCCGACATTTCAAATGGTTACCTTAGCAAGTCGTGATTACAAACAAGGATTCATTGTACTTTTTTTTCCCTTTTTTCCTCACACCCTTCCCTCATTTTTACCAGCCTGGCCCTCATGCCCCATCTTCTACCAGCTACTCCATGCCCCCTCAAAACTTATTCTGGTATTTTTTTCCTGGGGTCAGTCATGGATTGAAGGCTATGGGTCTTATTAGCACATCTTAGCTTCTGTCCGGGGTGGGGTCTTAATTGGCCACCCTGTTTCCCCCCTCCCCTTGTGGATATGTGCTATGGTTCCTGGGTGATTTGCAGTATGGGCTTGTGGTAGATTGCCCCACCTCTGCAGCAGCTGAACCAGGCCAACTGCCACTTACTGACCACATCTCCTCTGGCAATGTCCCCAGCCTCCACCAGAGATTGATGTCAAGAGATGCCCACATAACACCCTCCCTGCAGAATGGGAATGCCCATCCCACCTGAGATGCTAAGTGAACTGTTTGAGGTTTTAGTTGAGTCTAAAACAGAAGTTGTTAAAAATGGATTATTATTATGGCATATAAAATATTGCATGATAACTGTAAGAATAAATCAGAAAATGTTAGAAATGATTAGGAAGAGAGAATAGAATGGCAATTTATAAAGGATCATTGTCTTCCAAATACGCAACAAAGTCCAGAAGGTTTAGGGGTTTTGCAGGGAAGTGTTTGCATAGGCAATTTTATAGCCAAAGTAGATTTTAGAGAATTGTTCCTCAGGTAGATAGGAATAGCTGGAGGTGTGGTGGGAAAGAGAGAGGGGTAATTAGGAACATTTTTTTTGGGATTGTAATGAGATGGCAGATTTAAAAAATTCCCTTCTGAGGACTTTTTCAGAAGTGTTGGCAGAGCAAATGATTTTAACTAAGGAAATAATTCTTCTGAAATGGGTTATAAAACCTGAATTGCCTAGACATAGTAAGGTTTAACTAAGTGTATTTCAACTGGATGTCAAAAACATCAGTTATTAGAAAATGGAAATCAAAATCTATGTAATTACAAAGGAAGTTCTGAATATTGCAATGGAAGTAAAATAATTGGAAGTGGGATCTTTAGAAAAGGGGCGGAACAAATTACATAAGCTACTTTGTATGTGCATTATATTTCTCCTTCACCCTCTTCGCCTAATTGTTAATATGATACTTTCACAAGCCAAGCTCGCTGTGGGAGGAGATGCAGGGCAGAATGATAAAAAGAAGAAAAAAGTGAAGCAAATTCTTAAACTAGAGAGATAATCTATTATAGAAAGATTACACAAGAGCGATCATATTATAGGAGTTCAGGAGACATGTTGGCGGAAAGGAAGACAATACAGACTTATAGAATGCATATTGCGCTTTCCACTCAGAAGACTACAAGACAGTAATGGAAGAGCATGTAGCAATTGCAGAGTGAGATGGCTGCCATCCTGATGTTTGAGTGTTTACTTCTTCCTAGGGATGGACAAGGAAGCTGAGGAATCCACTTTTAAAGCACCAAAAAGAAATGTTCAGAATTGTCTTTTATTTAGTCTGTCTCACAAGTTCAGTGAAGACAATAAGTTGATGAGCTATCATCAGAACTTGTAGGATATCACAGAAGATCAGCTTAGCCTAGCTTTCCTTCACTTCGTGTGGTTCCATTTTCAAGAAGGAATAGGTATCTATAAGTGGATTTTACTGAATAACAGAGAATACTTGTCTTTGAATGTCTATGTTGCCTTGCATTACTACAAACTGGATTATTATGCTGTCTTCCAAGAAGTATTAGCAGTCTACCTTCATCATGTCCCAGACAGCACTACTGCACTAAACCTGAAGGCATGTAACCATTTTGTTTCTACAATGGAAAAGCAGCTGAGGCTGAGCTGAGAGCCTGATGGACAGAGTGTCTTCCTCATTTCAGTTTGCTATAGAACTCATCAAACACAACCTGATTGTGCTTCAAGGAGGAGAAGGAGCCTTACAAGTTCTACCTACCTTGGTGGATGTCATACTTGATGTAAGACTGAATTTAGCTGTCTATTACTTGTGGCAAGAAGCTTATAATTTCATCAAGGATTTGGAATCCACTACACCATACAAATATTTCTGAAATGTGAGGTAAATGCAGCACTGGGGACAGGAAGCCCAGCAAATGTTTTCAAGTTGTAGGAGGCTCAGACAGTGAATGGGATACAATTCCTGGGTGTCAGTGCATGGCATCCTGTTCAAAGATGTTTTGATTTACCTCACTTCTGGGATGTTATTTCTATAGTGATGACATCTTCAGCTTCAAATATGCCCAAGCAAAGGTAGCTACTGGAAATTACAAAGAAAAGAGGTGTGCCTGATGATTCAAAGTGAAAAGATAAAAAATGATAATGCGTACCTGATCTGGTTGGCACACTGTTATATCATGAACAAAAAGAGAAGGTTAGTGTGGGAAATTCTGCAGCTAATCATTAATGATTGCTACATGATGGACAAGCTTTATTTTTCTGCCAAAGCCTTTGATGTGCTAGAGAGACTTGATCCAAATCCAAAATAGCAGGCTGTGACCCAAAGAGACCCTGTGTGAAGTTCTACACCTGCTGAGGAGCACAGGTAATCCCCAAGTAGAGTACATTATCTGCATCATGAAGAAATGGGCAAAATAAAACAAATTCCCCTTCTGAATGTGTTGATCTACAACTTCCTCATTATTTTAATGTAATAAAAACAGATTGGTCAGTAGCATGTTCTAAAGACTTTACAACCCCACTTTATCACACTAAATTTGTGCACATGGTTTGGTAACTTTGTCTGTATTTTTTTAAATCACAGAATAGATAACTTGATGCCATCAGCAACAGCTAACTCCAGGCCTTAGAACAACATGGTCTCATAAAAACAGAATACAGTTATGCTCAATGTCAGTGAAACATGTCAGGATCTCAAGAGTTAGGCTTTAAAAAACACTGGAACAAGATGATTGCCAAAATTAAACACAAACTGTGGTTGGGGGTAGGTATAATGGTTAAGCTCTTTACCTTACAGACACAAGACACAGGATTTGATTCTCACCTTTGAGGGAAATTGTCTAGGCTTAAAATGGCCTACAATGGCATCTAACCTGGTAATTACATATGAACCTATAAATAGAATTGTGAGAACAATACATGCAAAATAAATTTCGAGAGAAGGAGTGAGATATAAAGGAAGAAAGTATTTGAGTTATTTATGTAATTATAGAGTAGATATATAATGCATCAAGCTAATGAAACTAATGGAAAATGTTTTTAATGGATTGTTTTCTTTTCTATAAATGTATTTGTATCTGTGTATTTGTTGAAAATGTGTGAAGTTAATAAAAGTGTTTAAAAATAATTGATTGTGCAGGTAGACACTTTCAGCCATGGGGTGAGAGCTGTACTTAGCCAGGTGTCCTCAAAGGGAGAACTGTACTGTACTATGTACTTGAGTCAGCCATAGACCAAACCAGGAAGAAATCTTGGGCAGCCATTGAGAACGAGTGTCTCAGTCTGGTCTGGACTCTGCAAAAGCTGCAGCCCTTTCTTTGTAGCAGACAGTCCTCCATAGTTACAGAACAGCACAACCCTTTAAGATGGTTATATATACTTCAAGTGGGCAGAGTGGGCAGCTTCCTAGTGGAATGTAACCTTGCAGCTCTGTAACGTGACTATCCAGCACAGGTGTGACACTGCAAATGGCCTATCTGGAAAGGGAATGGGACAGTGACACCAAAAGAGTGCACCCTTCTCTCAAGCTCTGGTTCTTGAGGGATGCCTCTGGAAGATTTGCTTAAAATTGTTACTTGAGGAGAACTGAGATGCCATTTGAAAACTGTTTTAAAATGTGATTTATTTATTGGCAATTGATTACCAAGAAAGTTCAGCTGAGTAGAATGCCATTTCCTGCAGATGCCCAAGGAGAAAAGCTCCAAATTATTACAAAACATTTTAAGAACAATAATTCAATAAAAAAACAAAAATCTACAGTTTAAATAATTATAACAAATTAGACATAATATAAAATCATTGGTTAAGAATCAATACAAGGTATATGACAATCCTTTAATATTTACAGGAAATGTTAGACGGTTTGTAGAGAAACTAAAGGTAAGTTAGTCTAATACAAACAGGAACAGCAAGATGCTTTGCCAGAGATGGCCTGCATCTGTCACCCCTGGTCTTCCGGATATTGGCCAAGGCTCTTGCCACCCCTATAGTGCCTTTTTTAGGTGGTGGTCCAAAGACCAAATTACCACCGTAACAGCTACAAACAAATGCAATCTGAGGGTCATGCTGTTCAACACTAGAAGTCTAAATCTCAAAATGCACTCGCTCGAAGCACTTAAAATAGAGAACATCAATATTTGTGCTGTAAAAGAAACATGGTTCAAGGCAGCAGAAAGCACCCCTGCACTACCAGGCTATAACTCATTCCACACCTTTCAGCCCCAGAACTTGGACCAAAGCTCCAAAGGCATGATGTTTCCATATTCATAAAGGATGCACACACCTCCAGACTGGCAGCCCAACATAACGCATCAGAGATACTTCAGGTGCAGCTAACATTAGGTAAGACAGAGATTCAGGTAGGTCCCCAACCATCTCCCAATACTCACACTCCACGTTCCTAAGCACCCTGGAGAATATTAGGGTTCAACCTAACACTCTGTTACTAAGTGACTTCAACTAACCCTCCATTAACTGGGTAAACTACTCATGTACCAATGCACTTGCCCAACGTTTCCTGGAGTTCATTAATTCAAATGTTCTGGACCAGCTCATTTTTACCCCCACTAGAGGTAGCAACATCCTTGACCTGGTCATTACTAACATGGGCGACCATTGCTCTACACCAATAGTCAGCTCCTCCCTGGTTAGATCCAACCACAAACTAATCACCTTGGAAATCCACATCCTTCCCACCCGCCGCAAAGGTAACCACCATGATAAACTTCTCCAAAGCTAACTTTGGGCTCCTAAAAACAGAGGTGGCTAACTTCACGGCACCCTTGCAAATGGAGAATAGTTGCATGACTGCAGAATCATACACCAATGCACTGTACGAACACGTAGATAAATGCATGCATCTCGCCATACCCAATAGAACCAACACGCTCTCCTCCAAAAAAAGGAAACCAATCTGGTGGTCCCCTGCCATAAACAAACTCTACAACAGAAGGAGGAAACTGATGCAGAATAAGGTGAAGTCCCAAGACTGGAAAAACTCCCTTATCAGCCTCAACAAAAATTTGAGATCCCTCATCAAATCCTCTAAAGCTAGCTATGAAAACAGAATTGCAGCAGATAGTAAAGACAGCAACAAGACCTTCTACAGTTATGTAAAGAATCTCCATGGCAATACTCAGATTTGCTCTGAGCTACTGCACAATGGTACCTCCTATACCTAGCCAACAGATATTGCCAGTATACTGGGCGACAGATTCAGTGCCAACTTTACCCCTCCCCCCAAAGGACCAATCACAATACCAATAGATTGCCAGGCACCCAGTATTACTGCTGCACAGGTTAAAACAGCACTGTCCAAGGCTATGAATACAGCTTCTATGGGACCTAACAACATCTCTGGTTGTGTTCTACATGAACTACAGAGTGAACTGGCACCTCACCTGTATGCCCTATTCAATTATAGCCTCACCTCAGGCTTTGTCCCTATTGAATGGTGCACTGCTACAGTCATCTCTCTGCATAAAGGAGGAGTGACTACAGACCCTGGGAACTATTGCCCCATTAGCCTGACAAGTCTAATATGCAAAGCTATGGAATGCATCATCATTTATTTCTTTATTTATTTAGTTGCTTTTGTTAACCAGGAAAGTCTACTGGGCTAAAATGAGCCCATTTTCAGTGGACGCCCGGGGAGAAAAGCTCCAAAAAAAAAAAAAATGTACATAATTAAAGATTATTTAGAGAGTTAATAACAGCATTTAACAACATTCAAGAGTAATAACAGCATTTATCAATATACAATAGAATAATATAGGATTCAGAAGTGACACAGTAACATAGGCAATGTATAGCAACATTTTGTGGAAGACTCTGGTGCTTGGCAGGTATTCAGTAGATCAGACAGATAATGATAATCTGCACTTACACAATTTGTGAGGCAGGGTGAGGCACACTGTGCTGTGATTAAGGGTGAGTGCACAGTAGGGAGAGTGAAGAAGATTGTGGGTATCTGAGAGATGAGTCAGGTTAGTAATCAGGTGACTGAGGAATTGGGGATGGTGCAAGGGCATAGCCAATGAGAGGAGAGATGTTGGTTGAGTGATTTTTTGAATGACGGGGCATTATTTATAGTCAGTAGAGAAGGTGGAAGGGCATTCCAGAGTTTAGCTACAATGAAAGAGTAAATGTATTGGCCTACAGGGAGTTTAGGTCTCTTAACTTGGATAAGTGATTGATTTTCAGATCTTAGCATATGGTTTGGTTGATAAAGAGTTAGAAGTGAAGCCAGGGCTGGGCATTTGGAGGAATTATAGATGAATTTGTGTGCTATGGCTAGTTGTATGTAAGTTAGGTGTTGTGGGAGTACTAGCCAGTTCAGGGATTGTAATGAGTGACAGTGGTGGGAGGAATATTTTGCTCTAGTAACGAATTTAGCAATATTGTAATCGCAGCTCTCCTAATAAACAAGGATATAGGGAATCTCCAAACTCTGGATCCCATACAGTTTGGTTTTGTGAAGGGTAGATCATGCCTGCTCAAATTGGTCGACGTATTTGAGTCAGTCACCAGAGCTGTGGATGAAGGCAAGGTGGTTCTTACAGCCTACCTTGATCTGGCCAAGGCTTTTGATACCATTCCCCACTCAGGAATCAGAAAAACTCACTAAGCTTGGCATCAACCCTTATATCACTAGGTGGATCACTATCTGGCTCACAGATAGAACCTTCAGTGTGAAAGTAGTTGACTCCAAGTCAGACTGATGACTAGTCATGAGCAGTGGCGGCTGGTGACTTCAAATCACAGGGGGGCTGCAGGAGACAGCTGAATGGGTGGGGTCAAGGGGAAGGGGTGTGGTCAACTAGAAAGGGGAGGAGCTAAGATCAAAACCACAAAAACTAACTTTAATTAAATATGCTGCCCTGGGTGGCAAACCATCATTATGAAAGTCCAATCAAGACAAAAATAAGTGTAGAAGAATAAAAATAGTTCAATGCATTGGCTGCATGACAGCTTACTTAATATCTAGATGGAAACAAAAGGTTGTGAGGCATGAAAAAATAAATTACTTTTTAAATACATTACTGGAATGCCAGTCAAAATCAAGTATAAGAAAAACCAGAAGCACTCAACTCAAACCACTTCTCCTTGCACTGCAGTTCTAATTATAATATATTCAGCTTTATTAAAGTATCAAGTAACATGCTGAACGTAGAAATCTCTGTGATGCCCCCACTTGTAAAAATGTTTCTTATCCAAAAAAGACCTGCTGCCTGACAACTTGTTTCATGGGGAAAACATGATCAAAGTAAAAAATGAAAAGCAAACAAGAAACAAGCTCAAGATACATTGCTTAAAGGATTACTGTACAGGTTATGGACCACACATGATTGGCATTCTGTTTAGTTTATGGGTAAAGTCTGTAGAGATGACTGGAAGTCTCCAACAAGTGTAATGAGCTTTTTAAAATAATGGAATCATGTCCTTTAATACCCAAGGCTTATACATTATCTAGTCAAGTATTCTCTGCATGGCAACAACAGAAAGGCTTTCAATGTTGGCAATTCTTTAACAGTATGCTTATTAAAGCTTACTTGCATCTTACGATCTCAGACAAACTTACCTTATGGTCATTAAAGCATTGCTACTTAAACACAGAGCAACAGGCACTTTGAGTAATAAGCATAAATCTGAGTAATAAGCATAAATCAACAGTACAAAAATATGACAGAAACCAAACCATTCTGCAAAATCAAGGACAGATGAAAAGCCACTGTAGTACTTGTGTCTACCTTGGATGGGGGGGCACACTGCATAACTACTCCTTGCCTTGCTTGAACTCATCCAGAGTCACTACATGGGGGAGTGGGGTGCAACAAGTATGTCACAATTTGAAATGTCTCTGGTTGACTGTGATGGCCCTGACACATTTGTCATACCTCTCAACCTCAAGAGCAAGAAATCTGGACAAAGCCATACACAGAAGTGGGACAAAGGCCCAAAAATAAGGACAATTTTTAAATATTGCTCTAATAAACTTAGAAAGATAATAGAATAGGTCTTGCATTAGTATGAATTTTCTGAAGGGTATAAAATCTGAAGGGTATAAAATCTGAAACTCAAATGTCTGTCATTTTCTAACTTCAGTCTTTAGTGATTTGTCACTAATTTGCCAAAGAACACAATTTTATGAAAAATGGACCAAAAATGTGATGCAAAAATATAAAATAGACACACAATACAGCTGGGAACCTGTCAAAGAAGGGGCACTTTAATATTAGTACCGCTACCTTGAGCAGCTGACAAAATAAAAGAATCTACATGCATTTCAAGTAATCTATAACTTTGATTATTACAGTTATTTCTTAATTGTAAACCCTCCATGTTTTCTTCCAAAATTGCTATTTTGCAGAGGGATTATTAGGGGGAAGAGCAACATTTTGAGCCAAAATCGGGGACAGTTGAGAGGTTGGCTATTCCTAATTCTATAAAGCAATTTATTTGCATGTAACTCTCAACCTGTTAATGCAGTAAATCTGAACAAGGCCAAATATATTGGGGGCACATATAAACAGTACTAAAAATTGCTCTTGTATAAATTGAGACAGTTGATAGAACAGCTCTTACTTTAACATGCATTTTTCTGAAGGTTATGAAGTCTGAAACTCAGTGTATCATTATTTAGTGACTTAATTCCTAAATGATTTGCCAGAAAACTACAAATTTTATGAAGAACAAACCAAAAATAAGAAGCAAAAATCTATTCATTCTTTGAAAATCTGGACAGTTGGGAGGTATAGTTCAGCTGGGCCTGTCTGAGTTTGCTGCCCTTCCCCCCTGACAAAATCATGGTTGAATGGAGCCTCTGCAGCCATTCCAATGAACCATTACTTGGCTATTTCACTCCATTTACCATAAACACTAATGTGCATACTGCTTTACTTCTATGATGAGTTGGACTTCATTTGAAAGTTTTATTTTGTATTTTACAGCACAAACACTATAGTCATCTGCTAAACAAAGCAATGCAGTCTCACAATGAAAACTTAGCATTAAAACTTCTCTGCCCTAGAAACTCACATTCATTGAAACAGCATTGAAACCCACATTCAAAGAAAATACATTTTGCCAGTGGCAGATAAAGATTAATTTTGGGCTGTTTTCAAATCATAGGCCCCTTGCATATGAAACATACATGTGCTCTTTGATACACCTTCCTCATTGTACTAAAATTATATTCCTTGTACAATACAGTACACTTGTTAGAGGGTGTTTTAAATTTGTTTTGAACATTTTTCCAGTAAGCAATGAAACAAACCATATGCACCCATAATGGCAAAACTGCCCAGTTGAGAACATTTATCATAAAAAGTCTACTCAGACTTCCACAGTCCACCATTATTAGTAAATATACACAATTCTACAGTCCACCATTATTAGTAAATATGCACAATTCCACAGTCCACCATTATTAGTAAATATGCACAATTCTACAGTCCACCATTATCAGTAAATATGCACAATTTTACAGTCCACCTTTATCAGTAAATATGCACAATTCTACAGTCCATTATCAGTAAATATGCACAATCTCTGAAGTAAGTCATCTAAATAATTCCACATTAAAGAAATCTGTAACTAATGAAGCGGTTGCTGCTAGCAATCACCTGTATATTTCATGGTTTCATCGAAAAATAAAGTGTCTGTTGCCCCTCAGGAATAAATTGCCTATATTACATTAAAAAATGATAAGCTAGTAATAATATTGCAAGAAGAAATGGATGGCAAACTGATAACAGACTCATAGTTAGTATCTTCACCAAGGAGAACATTCTCAGTACGGCAGCATCCACCCCTTGTGGGAGTAGAACCCACAGCCTTCTGCATCAAAAGCAAGTACACAACCTGTTGTGCTATAGTATTAAATAGGCAAAGCACTAAACTTCTATTCCCTGCAGCTCTCAGCTCCTTGTAAAATCTACTCAATACTCAACTGCATCTCAACTGCAGCTCAAGAAAACTGGAAAAAGCCAAAATGTATTGGGGGGTCAAAAGCCCAAAAACCAGGGACACATTAAACATTGCTTGTATAATCTTGGAAAGTTGCTAGAATAAAATGTTGTGTTGCCACCATACATTTTACTGCCAAGGTCCCTGAGCAAAATCAGTCAGAGTAACATACCACTCGCCACATCAGCTGCTTTGTAAAAGAGATGAAGACTGAAACTTAAATGGCTATCATTTAGTGAATTCAGTTCTCACCATAGCTGTCAACCTCTTAGTACAAAACACCTGGACAAACCCAGTAATGAGGGAATACAGCCCTCAAACATATTCAGTGAATTCAGTTCTTGCCATAGCTGTCAACCTTAGCACAAAAACCTGGACGAAGCCAATAATGGGGGAATACAGTCCCAAAAATAGGGACAAATTTAAAATATTCATCTTATAAACTTAGAAAATTGCTAGAAAAAAGGTTGTGCTACTATGTATTCTGAAGAACATGAAGTTTGAAATTCAAATGCCGGTCAATTTTACTGCTGACAGAACAAAAACAATTTTCAGCAGAGACGCAGGGATTAATACTGCAGACACGTCTTTGTAAAATGGCAGGGCACCAGAGCAAATCCACACAAACACAGGGAGGAGATGCAGACTCCACGCAGAAGCCACCCCAACCAAGAATCAAACCAGAAAACCTATAGCTGTGAGGCAACAATACTACCACTGCACCATCAAATATGCAAGGAATTAAACATTCAGAAACCTGAAGTCTGAAATTCAAATGCCTGTCCATTTTACTGCGGACAGAACAAAAACAATTTTCAGCAGAGACGCAGGGATTAATACTGCAGACACGTCTTTGTAAGATGGCGGGGCATCAGAGTAAATCCACACAAACACAGGGAGGAGATGCAGACTCCAAACAGAAGCCACCCCAACCAAGAATCAAACCAGAAAACCTATAGCTGTGAGGCAACAATACTACCACTGCACCATCAAATATGCAAGGAATTAAACATTCAGAAACCTGTAGTCTGAAATTCAAATAAATGCCTGTCAATTTTATTTAACATTTGTTAATCAGGACAGTCTGACTTGGAACAAAAAAACAATTTTCAGCAGAGGCCCAGGAAGAAATAATGCAGACATGTCTTTATAACATGGGAGGACGACACAAAAGCAAAACCACACAAACACAGGGAGAAGATACAGACCCCACAAAGAAGGAACCCCAGCGAAGAATCAAACCTGAGAACCTGCAGCTGCGAGGCAACAATGCTACTACTACACCATCAAATATCAAGCATTGCATCATTTACAAACCACAGATATTATGAGGAACAGATCAGTTCAAATATGAGGCAAAAATCTGCAATTTTTTTACAAATGGTGGTGGGTAGGGAACTCAAGTCTTTAACACCTGCATACAGGGTACAGGGTTCAAGCCTGAGGTATTCCCTACCACACCACCATGAGCACCTGGGGCATTTACACACACACACACACACCTAATATATATGAAAAGCAAGTACCATACACAACTAATATAACATAAAAGCAAGTACCATACCATACACAATGTATAAAATAAAAGCAAGTACCATACACATCATTGTAAAAGTAAAAAGCACCATACACTTACCTGTCTGTTGAAGTTCTCCTTCTCCATAATATCCAGCTAACCCGTGCAATACTCCCAACACCTGAGAGATCCCTGACATCAAACAAACCTCCCGATGAGACTGCTGCTGTTGCAGTCCGGCCCCGAGACAACATCCCAGTGAGTCTGTGCACTTTAAAAGTGCACAGATGTCTCCATGTGTTCCCTATGGGTCCTGCTGGACTGCCTGGAGCATGTGCAGTAGTTGGGACTACTGTGCATGTGCGAAGTCCACGAAAATTTAAAAAAATATCTTTTCTATTTTTATTTCATTCTGAGGGGGCTGCAGTCCGGCAGACCGATAGCACGGGCCGCCCCTGACCCACAGGCAGAGACAGTTTTGTAAAGCAATTGCAACATGCCAAAGCAAAGAACAGATCATGCATTCATTTGTGAAGTGTTTTATATGTGTTCTTTCTTCAGCATAATGAACACGTTGTTGTGGTTATTGGCTAAGTCAGTAGTACTTGCATTGTTTTATTTTGTACATTAAATAACAGAAGTACTTATTTCTTCTATTGAACTGAGCTGCAGTATGCAGTATGTCAGGAGAAAGTGCTGCTATGTCTTCAGGAGCCAAGCGAGAACTACTTCAACAGTTTCTTCAAATTTTTCAGAAACGTCATAAAACACGGAGAAGGTTCAGTCTCTGAGGGTAAGTCATTGTGGGTGAGAGTAGTGCCAAAGTACAGAATTATGTCCTATTCTCAGGATGATTGTTAGATAGTTCAGATCAGATGTGTGTGACACTATTTCCTGTGCTAAAGTATTTGTCTAGGATTTTATGAATGAGGGTATTCATAAGTTTTACTAATTTAGTCTTGAAAGGAAGTCAGATATGGAATGGAAAATTAACTGAAAGTTTCTGTACTCTAAAAGTCATATATGAAGGCAGTACCTCATCGGTGAGATCATCTTAATAATCCATGTTGTATACTTTGCATTTCTTTTGTAAGTTTGCAGGCATCCAGTGTATAGATTGTCTTTCCCGATTTTTTTTTTTTTTAGTTAGTGAAACTTTTTTTGTGTAACAGTATGCTATTCAATGGAGGCAAATGTAGTTGTATTTGTTGTACTGTTAAAGAAGTTATCTTCCTCTTGATATTTGTTTTTGTTTTTTTAACCAGCAGTCAGAGAGTCATGTGTGTTTGACACAGAAGACATGGTAAATGAATATAGTGCCATCAGAGAAGTCAGTGAAAATAGTGCTGTCACAGAAGTCAGCAGCTTAAGAGATAATATAGAAAGTGAGAGAAGTACTGTTAGTGAAGTCAGTAAGAAGCATTTGGATGAAGTCGGTGCCACAAAGTGTTCACTGACAGATATTAGTGAGTACATCACATGTACTAATACTGCAGGTAAAGAGAAAGTCATTGTCATAAATCATCGCAAACCACATGACGGTTTTCGTTTTCCACTAAAAGCCTTCACAGACAAAAGAAGAAAATCAGGAAGTTCCCTTCGCCAATGTCAGCTGTCATGGCTAGACCAGTTTAATTTTCTGGCATATTCAGTGAAACAAGATGGGCTGTATTGTTTAGCCTGTGTGTTATTTCCAACACCAACACAGACAGAACATGCAAAGTTATTCCTTGAGCAGCCATACTGTAATTGGAAGCATGCCAAAGCTGATATTCAGGAACATTCAGAATTAGATTACCACAAGAAATCTGAGGCAAAATTACATGCTTTCCGAAGCACAAGTGACAATCCAAGTCAAAGAGTGGACTTTGCAATTTCAAATGCTTCACAGCTGCAGGTGGCCAAAAACAGCTCTACTAGCCTCTATTATAAAGTGCCTGAAGTACTGTGAAAGGCAAGGGATAGGCCTTTGTGGACATAGAGAGATGACTGGACATCTGACTGCACTACCCACAAAGGAAACTTCAGATCTCTAGTCGATTTCTGAATTGATGCTGGTGACAGAGAGTTAGAAGCCCACTTGCAGACATGCCAAAAGAATGCAACATATATTTCAAAAACAGTGCAGAATGAATTGCTAGACTGAATTAAAGAATACATTCAACAGCAGATAATAAAGGATATTAAACAACAGCCTCTTGGACCCTTTTATTCCATCCAAGCAGACGAAATTGCAGATATAAGCAACTGGGAACAACTTGGAGTAGTACTACGATATGTGAAGAATGGCCATCCTGTGGAGAGATTCATAGAGTTTATTACCTGTGAATCTGTGACCAGAGAGGAGATCTGCAATAAGTTGGTCACATGCCTAACAAAGTTAACGTTGAATCTTGAGCACTGCAAAGCTCAAGGGTATGATGGTGCTGGAAACATGGCTGGAGCACAGAAAGGCTATGCAGCTTTGTTTCAAGAAGAAGTGCCACATGCTATTTTTCCATTGTGCTAGTCACCAGCTGAACCTTGTACTTTCAAAAGGCTTGCCAAGTTCCAGAAGTAAGTATAATTTTATAGTGAAGGAAGTTGGTTTGTTTTTCAAATACTCCCCAAAAAGGCAAAGATGTCTAGAGGAATCAGTGCAGTACATAAATTTACAGCAAAAGGCAAGTGGCAAAAAACTATAGAAAAACAAAAGCTTAAGTTGCTGTGTGAGACCAGATGGGTGGAGAGACATACAGCCTTTGATGACTTCTATCATATGTATGAAGCACTCATTCACTGTTTAGACAATATTATGAATAACAGAGGGCCACATTGGGATGGAAAAACTTTGACAGATGCCAGTGGACTTTACAGTTCAATTACTGTCTTGCTTTATTGTTTCCTTCCAGTCAGCAAGGTTCTTGTTTGGCTTTACTAAGCCCCTTAGCAAACTTCTGCAAGGATCATCACAAGATGTACTGTACGCATATGAGCAAGTCAGCTGTGTGCTTCATGGGCTGCAGGCTGTTCATGCAAACATTGAGAATGAGTTTAGGAATATCTTCAGAGATATGTCAGCAATGGGGAGCTTCTGCAGTAATACTGAATTACCCCTTCCACGTGTCTGTAGCAAACAGATTATGAGGAACAATGTTGCTGGAGAGACTTCAGATGAGTACGGGTGAAGAGCAATTTTTATTCCCTTTCTGGATCACTTCATTCATGAACTGTCCATACAATTCACTACAATGGCATCAACAGCTATTCAAGGACTCTCACTAATTCCATCAAACTTGAACAGCTTAACATTAGAGTTCACGTAAAAATTTTTTTGACTTGCCTTCACCGACAACATTCCACCAAGAGCTTAGACTGTGGAAAAGGACATGGGAAGCTTTATCAGACAATTCTGCACTGCCAAATGATTTGAAGCAGTCCTATTCGCAAACAAATGTCAAAATGTTCCCAAACATTTCCTTTGTATTAAATATACTCTTTCTCACTCCAGTCACAACTGCTGGGGTAGAGAGGGCTAATTCAGCCTTAAAACCGATAATGTATGAACTCCGGAGTACCATGGGACAAGAGCACCTTAATAGTTTAGTGTTGCTGTTCATGGATAGGGACATCCCGATAGACTACTCCTCAGTAATCAATTTATATGCAGAAAGACATCCGAGAAGAATGCTACTTATTAATCTGCTTAATTAAGAACTGAACAGTAGTATGATGAAGCCTGTGACATATACTACAGTACGGTATGGGAACATAGAGGCCATCACGAAATGCTTAGTGTTACATTCACAAAAAAATTGTTAGACTTACTCTCCTGTCATGTATAGTTTTCTACATATCTTTAGGTGGTATAACATATTGACTAAGTCAGACTACTAATTAAGTCAGAGTACTACCATCCGAGAAGTCATCTACTCCCCAGGCAAAATAGAAAGTAAGATAAATACCAGTAATCTACTTCACAGGCAACATAGTCAGAGCCCTACCATCATAAGTCATCCACTCCACAGGCAACATATCAATTCATAGAAGTACCATCAGAGAAGTCAGAGTTCTACCATCACAGAAATCATCTACTCTCCAGGCAGCATAGAAAGTAAGAGAAGTACCAGTAGTCAGTCAGAGCACTACCATCACAGATGTCATCTACTCCACAGGCAGCATAGAAAGTAAGAAGTACCAGTAGTCAGTCAGAGCACTGCCATCACAGAAGTCATCTATGCCACAGGCAGCATAGAAAGTAAGAGAAGTACCAGTAGTCAGGGATTAGGCATGCTGGACAGAGTACATGAGCTATGGACAGAAGTTTGAAAGTTTACCCAGGATGTGGCAAAAATTAATTCTAAATAGAAAGAAGATTAAGAAGGCAAAATGACTGTCTGTGAAGGCAAAATGACTGTCTGTGATTGTCTGTGAAGGCTTTGGAAGTGGCTGAGGAAAGAAGGATCTCTAAAGATAATGAGAGCAGGTACATTATATAACTTTAATGTAGAGTTTGATCGATGATAGCAAGAGAAGTTCAGGAGGGATGTATACATGAGCATTGCAAAGAAATTAAGACAACAAAAGGTGAACAGATGTTCAGGAACATGAGTTGTATTAAGGGAAACTTCCAGATAGAAATGTACATGACTGAAGAAAAAAAATGGAGAAAAACCTGACAAACAAAAAAGAAAAGCTCACAGAATTCAGTCAGAGTAGCACCACTGCAGAACTCAGTTGACCAAAGACAATATATTAAGTTAACGAGGACACCACCATCACTAACATGTACAGTGATGTGTTCTCTAACTACAGCCAAACATCCTGAACAGTGAAGCTAAATGTACACAGAAAGCTTTGTTAATAAGGCTGAACCATCAGCTGAATTGTTTAAAATCTGGCAACATGATAATGTAACACTGCTACATTTTTAAGTTTCCAGCAGCTGTGGAAAACAAGGTAGCAGCAATTGTATTGGAAAATGTAAGCTTATATTCAAGTCCCAAAAATGGTAATTGCTACAGAGACTATTCCAATTATAAAACACACATGTAGAAAGTACTGCATTCTCCAAATTAGAACCATTTCCCCAGTGCTGAAGTTGGGGTGACTGCAATCCAAGCGGAGTGAAGGTCCAACAGGACAGAAGTTCACTGTCAAAGAACACGTGTTGGAAGAAATTACTCAAATTCAGATGGTCATGAACTTGGAAAACATTGAACTAAAAACAATTCAAGTTTCATTTAACTTTGACTTGAGAAAGAAGACAACCAGCATTGTTGAACTCCTGGAGACCAGCATTGTCTCCTCCTCCTTCACTCACTCACTCCAGAATTTGCTGAAAGGAGAGAAAAGATACAGTAGGACTTTTGTTAAAGAAAATTAGTTGGGGTTAACCCCAGAGAAAACAGTAAACAATCCAAAAACATAATGGTCAGCTAAGGAAAGTTTTATGAGTTTAGTTTATTTGGTACATCAATTAAATGAAGCTTTTACTAATTTATCCAAACATGTGGCTGTGGTATATATTTTATGTTTCATAACAACAAAGTAGATTTAACTGTGGTTATTTCCACCTACAGGGGGATTCGTTACAAGTTTATAACAGTCCATATGCCCACTATACCATGGAAGGAGAATGTGAGTTGGTATGGTCAACAAATTTTTCAATGCATGCATTGAAAATAGATGTGCTGTGTACTGCACAGAAATTACTTTTTTCTGCTACCACATCCACAGTAAAATCATGTGTAACTGAATGTAAAGTGATGTCTTTCCAGACGTGATATCAGAGCTTCTTAAGGTGATCTTTTCACAACCACCAAACCCAAGTGTCCCACTTTCTTGCTTCCACCCCGGTAGTCAACTAATCAGACTGCGCCCCCCTTCTACAAATTCCTGGATCCACCACTGGTTGGGTTAATGTATTTAAAATATAATTATGATATGTGTAAGTGTGTATATGTGGGGGGCACATCTTTGGGTTCTAAGCTGCATAATGTTTAAAGAAAAGCATGTAATTGTTTAATTGATTCAATTGTTTAATTAAATGAAGATGAATTAATGCTGAGATGGAATATAAATAGCTGCTTGGATTTTGTGAAGTTATTCCATTGAAGGCCTGTGAGGCTGAGTTACCAGGATGTACTGAATAAAGAAAGAAAATTGGCAGCTACAGCAGTGCTCGGTGTTTTTTTTTTTTAGGAGAATTCCTGTGTTCCAGCTTTCTTGGAACTTGTGTGGTTTGGTGGCTGCATCATGTGTATTTTAGCAGACAGTAGTGAATCTTTTAAAGCACTGATTATCATTTGCATTAAGATACCTGAAAATCACCTGACAGTAGACCATGTCACACATCTCTGACAGATATTATACCTAGATCACTCACGCCAAACTTAAATAGGTGAGTTCTTTACTTGCATTTGGAGAAACTTTATTTGTATCAATGTTGGAAGATGTTCATATGTGTGAAGAAATTAACAAGATGAAGTTCTGCTCGTACCTGGATAACTATACTTGACAGTAACAGTTAAAGAAAGAAGAAGCTTGTTATAAATACCATGGGGCATAATGGTTATGCTTTAAGGTACGTTACTTTTGATACCTGTAAATGAGAGCATCTAAAACATTTTAAATATAGTTATGATAAGGGAATTCAATAAAGCCTACATGGAGTGATTTTCCATGTAGTTATAGTGGCATGGAGCTTACACAGAAGTAAGCAGCCATGCAATACAGTAAATAGAGAATAGGGGTGTCCATGAACACGCGGACATGGAAGTGTCCGTGGCATGCACAATACCTCATAAGCAGGTGAATTGCATGAAATGAGGGTGCTGGAGTGATCCAGCAAGCAGATAGGCAGTCCTGCAGACCCCGTGTTGATGTCTGAACACGGAAAATTTCCATATACAAGAAAGTAAAAATGTAACAGGGGCTGTAAAAGCCCATTTAGAAGGTCAGAGATTGCATAGTAGGCACAGATATGTGCAAAACTATGTCCTGTGTGTTCAAAAAGTAATGCATAATAATATAAAATAATGTTTTTTTTAATACCATATTATGTTTGCACGAGGGGTTGATGAATGAAGAGCATGAGAGGGAAAGAAGGTTGAATGATGTGAGGATAGTGAATCATGAAGTGCAATGGATTAGCAAGGAGGAAGTAAGGATAGCTATGAAGAGGATGAAGAACGGAAAAGGCTGTTGGTCCAGATGACATACCTGTGGAAGCATGGAGGTGTTTAGGTGAAATGGCAGTGGTGTTTCTAACCAGATTTTTTAATGAACTCTTGGAAAGTGAGAGGATGCCTGACGAATGGAGAAAAAGTGTTTTGGTACCAATTTTTAAGAATAAGTGTGATGTGCAGAGCTGTAGTAACTACAGAGAGATTAAATTGATCAGTCACAGCATGAAGTTATGGGAAAGAGTAGTGGAAGCTAGGTTAAGAAGGGACGTGATGATTAGTGATCAGCAGAATGGTTTCATGCCAGGAAAGAACACTACA
Organism: Protopterus annectens; assembly: GCF_019279795.1. Taxonomy (NCBI): domain Eukaryota; kingdom Metazoa; phylum Chordata; order Ceratodontiformes; family Protopteridae; genus Protopterus; species Protopterus annectens. The sequence continues at coordinate 705,406,304 of NC_056725.1, read as the reverse complement.
GATGTGATGTTTGCTCTGAGAGTGTTGATGGAGAAGTACAGAGAAGGTCAGAAGGAGTTGCATTGTGTTTTTGTAGACTTAGAGAAAGCATATGACAGGTTGCCTAGAGAGGAGTTGTGGTATTGTATGAGGAAGTCGGGAGTGTCAGAGAAGTATGTAAGAGTGGTACAGGATATGTACGAGGGTAGTGTGACAGCAGTGAGGTCTGCGGTGGGAGTGACGGATGCGTTTAAGGTGGAGGTGGGATTACATCAAGGATCAGCTCTGAGCCCTTTATTATTTGCAATGGTGATGGACAGGTTGACAGACGAGATCAGACAGGAGTCCCCATGGGCTATGATGTTTGCAGATGACATTGTGATCTGCAGTGAGAGTAGGGAACAGGTGGAGAAGACCCTGGAGAGATGGAGGTATGCTCTAAAGAGAAGAGGAATGAAGGTCAGCAGGATGAAGACAGAATATATGTGTGTGAATGAGAGGGAGGATAGAGAAATGGCGAGGATGCAAGGAGTAGAGGTTGCGAAGGTGGATAAGTTTAAATACTTGGGATCAATAGTTCAGAGTAATGGTGAGTGTGGAAGAGAGTACAGGCAGGATGGAGTGGGTGGAGAAGAGTGTCAGGAATGATTTGTGATAGACAAGTACCAGTAAGAGTGAAAGGGAAGGTCTACAAGAGGGTAGTGAGACCAGCTATGTTATATGGGTTGGAGACAGTGGCATTGACAAAAAGGCAGGAGTTAGAGCTTGATGTGACAGAGTTAAAGATGTTAAGATTTGCACTGGGTGTGATGAGGGTGGACAGTATTAGGAATAAGTATATTACAGGGTCAGCCCATGTTGGAAGGTTTGGAGACAAAGCCAGAGAGGCAAGATTACATTGGTTTGGACATGTGCTGAGGAGGGATGCTGAGTATATTGGGAAAAAGATGCTAAGGATGAAGCTACCAAGTAACAGGAAAACAGGAAGGCCTAATATAAGGTGTATGGATGTGATGAGAGAGGATATGCAGGTGGCTGGTGTGACAGAGCAAGATGCAGAGGAAAGGAAGAAATAGAAACAGATGATCCGCTGTGGCGACCCCTGACGGGAACTGCCAAAAGAAGATGATGATTATGTTTGCACAGACAGCAGCGCACAAACATGCCATTATGCAAAAAAATATATATATATTAAAAAGTTTAAAAACTAAAAATAAGACATATGTGAGAATAATCCATTATAGGGCACTGCAAGCAGTATGTACAATGGTAGATTTCAGTGGTTACTAATGAGGCAGGCCCTGGAATAGTGAAGTATCCGGGTTTTGTGCATGGATCTGTATGCAGATGAGCTGGGGTTACTGAATAGCAAAAATGAGCCACTGTGTCCATAGACAAAATCTGTGTAGCTCCAGAACCATGTTGGTATTCACAGGAGAGCTAGCTGACATCAAAAGAGGGTGTATCACAATATGTTTAAGTGGACTGGGGCTGAGCGGTGCCCTTTTGTGCGGTGAGCCACTCAGCTAAGCAATGGGGTGTGTTCAGTGCTATTAAGCTTTGTTTAGCTACAGGACATGTGTTTTAGCTGGTTTGAGCTATGCTGAGTGTGCCTATGCATGAGGGTGTGTCCAGACTGCTGAGCAGTGTTTATACCAGCACTGCAGGTTTGCACACTGCACCACAATGTTTATTAGGGAAGGCAATTTAAAAAAAGAATAAATAAAAGAAATAGCCCGGGAAAGCCAATCATGTATAAATTACTGATAACCCCTGTTCTACTTACACTGGGCCATTCAAACCCCTCAGTGATGTACCTGGCAGGTGGAATGCATCATAGTTATCCAATCACACAGGCTGCATCTGAAGCAGAGCACTATAAAGTATGAATTCACCCTGCAATCTGATTTTTGCCCCATACTCTGCACCATTGGAGTACAGACGTGGGAATTTTAGTTGACAGAATTCTAGGGGCTGCTGCTGCTCTGCTACATCTGTATGTGCTAGAGGCTGATTTCAGTGCTGATGCTGCTGCTGACAATAGGCCTAGACTGAGAAGGAGAAGAGTGTTCAGGCCCAGGGTAACCTTCCAGGAGCTACATAAGCTGGGGATTGTAGAGCACTACAGGATGGACAGGGACATACTACAAGAACTCACCAAGCCCTGCTGTCCTCAAATCAGACCCAGAGCCAACAGAGGGGAGCCCATCCCAGTGGAAACAAAGGTATGTGTAGCCCTTAGAATACTAGCTACAGGTACTTTTCAAAGACCAACTGGGGACATGATGGGGGTCTCACAGGCATCTGCATCCAGAGTACTCCACCAGTCCCTGGCTGCTATGCAAACACATGCCAGTGAGCACATTTATTTTACCCTGCACCCCTGAGGAGAGGGCCAGCAGTATGCATCTCATCTACCATGTAGCACACTACCCTGAGGTACTGGGTGCCATAGACTGCACTCATGTATACAGCAAAGCACTGCCAAGTGAAGGGAGTAGAGTCTACGTCAACTGCAAGGGGTATCACTCCATCAACTGCCAAGTCATGTGCAATGCCCAGGGCATTATAATAAGTGCATGTGCCAGCAGCCCTGGCAGTTATCATGACTCCCATATCTGGCACACATCACAACTGTACCAGATGTTTGCCAGGGAGGACATCCTGTACGGCCATCTACTGGGGGATACTGGCTATGCAATGGAACCTGGATGATGACACCCATCAGAAATGCACACACTTCTACCGAAGAATGCCATAATGAGGCACATGTACAAACTAGGAACATCATAGAGTGTGTGTATGGGCTGCTCAAGTCATGGTTCCACTGCCTTGATATATCTGATGGAGTCCTGCAGTACTCTCCAGCCACATGTACACAGTTGTTCAAAGTATGTGTCATGCTACACAAAATGATTCTGCAGAAACAGCTGTGGCAGAGCCATCGCAGGGAAGGGACACGCAGCCACCCACCATTGCCAAGGTCTTCATAGCCACACCCACAGGGAGACTCAGAGGGGAACCCCCTGAGGTTGTCCCTGTAGGCAAACATAGGCATGCCCAGTATTCCCTGACCTTGGCAAAGAGGCAACACATAGCACATGCACTGATAACCTAGGGTCCTAGGGACTGACACCTTACTCTGACTCACATACATAGTAAAAAGGATGCCTGCCACACAATCTGTACCTTACCATGTATTGGCTGTGGACTGCGTGCATCAGACAGAGTCAGCTGTGAAGCACTGTTATCTCAACTGATGCATTCACAAGGTAAGTCACTCTCCTTTACAACAACTGTATGAGGTACTAGACTATGTTAGCATATATATGGACCTGCTGCATGTATGCAAGGGAAGAGAGTGGGCTACTGGGCTACCTGCTGAGAACTAACAGCTATGTGGGACAACAGGTACTTTGTCCAGTACTGGCTGCCCCATAATATGCATTAGGCCACAAGGCAGCTAAACCCATTGCAGTATGTGAGGGAAATGCCAGACTGCAGGGTCATAGGACAGGTGCACAACTGTCATTGCTAGAGTCCCCTACCCCCCAACACAACCATGTTCCCATACAACTGCAGTAACAGTATGTTTGTAAGGATATAGCATCAGACCACACAATCCCAGGACTGTCCCAAGAAACCTGGCTACATGTTCTATTTCCACAGTATGCAGGGGTCAAAGTGTATGTCTGTCTGCATGTCTGTCTGCTGTTGATAGTGTCAGGAAATAAACTTTATTTTCTAGTGGCTGGTATGGCTCAATGGGCTAAGTACATCTGCATGGTTGATGGTATTCATGGTTCGAAGCTGGCTGTACCTACAATTTTGCATGTGAGGTACTGCTATGGTAGGAGTCCCACAGACTGTCAATATGTCACAATCTGTTATTGCAAGAAAGCAGATAAAGCCAGAGACAATGTAGGGACAGGGGGCCATGGCTATGGACATTACACATACTCTGAGTAACCTAGAAGGTGGCTAGTATAACAATAGGTTGTAACAAGTCAGAGTAGCAGCAGGATGTAAAGGCTATCATGTAACTGTGTCAGCATTTACAACAAGTCAGTGGGCACCATTTAGTAGTATTTGTTTGTGTCTTTCAGCTTTTCCCAGTTAGGGGTCGCCACAGTGGAACTCCGGTCCGCTAATGATTGGCAGTTGATTTTTATGTACCGGCTTGCCAGACCTGACGCACAACCTTCAACGCAGGTATGCCCATTCACGCATGTCTCCACGTAGAAGATGCTCTAGCTGAGAATCGAACCGGACAGCGTCTTACTGTGAGGTGACAATGCTACCGCAGCACCACCACCACAGCCACAACTGTCTGAAGAGCAGAGTAGACATATATGGTGGAATGCTGGACATCCTGCAAAACATGTGCAGTCAGAGGTGTGAAGACTGTAACCCTGTGTGTGATGTTACATCATGTACCCCAGTCGCAGCATACCTACAACCACTTAGAGCAGGAAATATGGGCAAAGCCATGATCAGAGTGGAACAAAGGCCCAAATATAAGGAGAAGGATTAACTAGTGGCCAGGCAAATATAGAAAGTGCAGAGAATAAGTCATGCAGTAGCATGGGTTCCCTGGTGTGTATAGAGTCAGTAACTGAATGTCAATCTATAATGATTTGCCACTGATGTACCAGAAAAATCATAATGCTATGTAAAACATGCCTTACATATGATGCAAAACCCTGTACAGTCTATTACAATCTGTACAGTCACTAGGTGTGAGTCATACATTATGTTCGGCATACAGATGGGGAATCCCTTGGACATAATATCATGGTGGTGCTGGACTATTGAACAAAATCCTGGACTGGAGTACAGGTAGGTCTCGCCTGGAGTCACCTTGTAACAATTGACAGTCATACTGGGCATGCTCCTACACTTAGCTAATTTCAGTCCATGTTTGATGCCTCATCTGCCTAAAGAACTGAGATGTGAAAATATCTCTGTGCATAAAGAGAGCTATGTATATGTTTCTGTCTCTCCCTATCCCCCTCAGACATGATTACCTTTACATATCAGCATGTGGCACACACACACACACACACACACACACACACACACACACACACACACACACACACACAACACACACACAGACATATATATATATATATATATATATATATATATATATATATATATATATATATATTTATAGAGCTACATAGGTTCATAGGTTGGTACTAGGCTATCGGCCCTAGGGCCTATACAAGCCTAGCTATAACAATTCCCTGGCTATTTCTTCCCACAATATTTACTTTCCTGGACCGCTGTCTAGTAGGGTGACTGACGTGATCACTGGTGTGAATTTCCTATTTCCCATCCAGTTGTCAAGGTTCCTTTTGAAGATGGCCAAAAAGGCGCTCTGCTTGACATGTATGGGCAGTCTATTCCAGGGTCTGGGGAGTCTCTGGATCAATATATGAAGGTGTAGACTGATGTACACATGCCACATATGTCTATATAACACAGTTACATAATGCACACACAAGCTACATCTAAGCTGACATCCCTGTGATTGATATATATATCTATCTATCTCTCTATCTCTATGTGTGTGTGTGTGTGTGTGTGTGTGTGTGTGTGTGTGTGTGTGTGTGTGTGTGTGTGTGTGTATGCACAAATGTCCACAAATACATGCAGAATTTTGGGGTTAACTGCGACTACACACACAACTTTTGTCTGATGGTAAAAGATCAGAGCCACATAATGACATAATCCATCCAACCACAGAACCCTGTACTTGTGGAATGTCATACTGTAGACAGACAATGGTGAGCAGGTGGTATAATGTGCAATGGCTGCAATGCATGACTTGGACAGGCCATATTGTCACTAGCCAATTCTCCACCTAGCAAACAACAAATGGCCAGAACTGGTGATACTGGTACCTGTACACACATAGCAGGGGTATTAACAGGTACCTCACTACTACAACACTAGATACAATAACAGCATAAAGCATGTTCATTCTGCAGGCCACACAGGCTGTGTAACACACAGGGATGGTCTTTGGTCAACCGGTGCCCTAGGCAAGAAGGGCTGCACAGCATCCCCCACACCACCCGGTGCCCCCATTCTGGTCTACCTACATCATCCAGATTACTGGAAAAGCACCCCTAAAAGAGAGGCACCCTAGGTGGTTGCCCAGTTGGCCTATGCCTAAGGCCAGCCATGGTAACACAAAGCCACTTTGCGTAGCCCACAAGTACTGTGGCTGCAGCAATGTGTACACCAAATGTAACTGGTGGTGCATGAAACTAGTACTGTGCACTGTAGTGTGCAATAGTAGGTAGGTAGGGGTTCTAATCTTACATCAGCCACCTTGTGTGTGTGTATGTAGATATTTCTTATACAGCAGTACAGACATGTCCATCAGGCCTATGTCTGTGCAATGGTCAATCATTTTATGGCCCTGTGACTAGCGTCCACCACAACATTGTCCTCCCTGTCAACAGCTGCTGATGTCATCTGTCTTAACAGCAGTGGCAGACACTGTCAAAACCAATAAGCTCTGTGGTGCATGCGATAAGTACTTAGTGCTATAGTGTGTACTACTGGATAGGTAGGGGTCCTTGTCTCAATAAGGGCAACTCTGTGGTGAGAGAGAGTGTGTGTGTGTGTGTGTGTGTGTGTGTGTGTGTGTGTGTGTGTGTGTGTGTGTGTGTGTGTGTGTGTGTGTGAATATATCCCCTTGCAGCAGTGTGCCTGTCTTGCCTGTGTGCAATGGTTATACATTTTAAGGCTCTGTGAGTAGCTGCTGGCCCTAAATAGCCCACATCTACCAAGGCATAAATGCTATCCACCACCACCTACATTTGTAGGTAGAGAACACCCAGGTGACATGTATCAAGAGTAGGATGCCCTGTCATGGGGTATTCATGCAGGATTACACTATCCACCTGCATTGTCCCCGACACACTGTTCTACAAATATGCACCTAGGTAACCATGAACATATACAGCCGTACCTTGGTGATGTCCTGTTTCTGCTTTGCTGCCATGGCATCCTGAGTTGCTGTATTGCCACCAAGTCTCCACAGTGTAGCCATTCAGACCCCTGGAACAGAAACATACAAGTTCTGAGAGACACCTGTCAGTCTGCAACACTAACTCCAATCTAACATCATGCAACAAAGGTACAAACACTTTGATGTGTACTCATGACACATGCCAGCATACAGCACCTGTCATGTCATAACACTACGGTGCTACAAAATGTCATGTAATGTAATGTAGTCACCCTGTGCCTCAGACATATATTTGCATGCCCCTGCATTGATAGTATGGATGGCAGTGATGTGGGACAGGTATCATCACCCGCACAGGGTGTGGTGTGGGTGTGTCAGAGGCCCAGGATGTGCCAAACAGTTGACATCATGTGTGTGTGTGTGAGTCAGGAAGGGACGCTGGTCATCTGGGCAATGGAGAGGTGCCGTGTGTGTCTGTTGGTGACCTGCATTTTCCAGTGATATTTGATTGTGTGCACATACACAGTCAAGCCATGTGTTAGCCCTACACATGGGTATGTTGGACAGCTGTGGACCATACATGGCAGAATGGACAGTTCACCATCTCCAGCCATGAACATTCTGAGTATGTGTGCACAAGTGTGTGTTAAAAACAAACCCTCCCCCAATGCAGATTGACCTGACATCTGTGTACTGGTATGAAGAGGCCGCCACAATGACTGATACAGTATTACAGTGATGAACACAGGAGGCTTACCTGGATTATCCTCTGGTGTGGATGCTGTGGCACCCACCCCCATGCTGTATGGGGTGATGGATGCTTGGGAGCTTGTGGTTGATTCCAGGTTTACCAGGAATTCCTCTGTGATGAGTGGTTGTTCTGCTGCAGGCCCTCCACTGGTGGCAGCATGGTCCCTGGCCACAGCAGCAGCCCTTTGCCATGCAGCATTTACTATATCCCTTGTTCAGTATGAGACCTGCTCGTAGCTTCTGTCCTGTAGTCCTATGTGACTGCTGTGACAATTTCAACCCACAGTGCTGCATGTTGTTCACAATTCTGGCAACTCCTGGACAGCAGAATGTTGTGATGCAGTCTGAGGACATCCAGGATAACATTATTTTCAGCAGCTGAAAACAGTGGGTGCCTCCATCTATACAGAAGATGGGAACAGATCACAGGCCCACATACTTTGCTATATACTATGTACAGACCCTGCACATCCAAATTGGCCTGCACTATCCACTGCTACCTCACACGTCAGACCCCACCGTCTATCAACACAGCATGTATGTGGCTATCAGCAACATAGTAGTAATAGCGGCTATGTCCCTGTGTGCCGTGACGGAGTGTGCTGTATGTCTCCACTCTCATCAATGCTGTCTGCTGTGGTGTGTCCCCTATGGGCAATGTCCTAGTACCATGTCATGCAGCCACTGTCAGACAAATAGGTGTGGGTTATTACAAGTATATTGGGACAGTCCAGCAACATCCATGTGCCACAATGACAGACAGCAATGCAAACCTGCTGTATAGTATCTTCTCTGTAGGTGTCTGACTTTTCCAGTCCACAGATGTTTGTGAAATGCATACTTGTGCCTGATATATGGGGTCCTTTTGCCAGAAACATGTGAATGTCTGGCAAACAACTAGACAATAATTACAGGTTGTTCTCAGAATGTAGAGAATCTGACTATCACATGCCAGAACCCTCAGAAAACAGTTATGCTCAATAATATCTGCTACTGTATTCATACTCTTACTTTATATGACCAATATGTACACTCTATAGTTGAAGTTGAGCCTGTGTCCCCCCCACTAATAATGGCTATGACCTGAATTCCTGCTGTATGGGGTTGCCAGGTATGCTAGCCATAGCTGTCAAGTGATGAGATATGAATATCAACATAAAAGTGACATAGCCAGAGTACATCAGGGACAGTCAGTGACACCTGTACAATGTCTGAACTATTCCTGTGTGACATTCACAGACTGAGAGGAGCTGAATGACAGTATATCATATGATATGACAGCTGTGTCCACCTTTCCTTACTGTCACTATGTCTAAAACATAATCCAGAAGCATTCATACAGGAGCTGACTGTTGTAGGAGAGAGAGTGAGAGGGCCAGAGCTATGATTTAAGTCATAGCAGGCACAGTTGAGAGGCATGTCTGTAGCTGTTTGGCAGCAGACTATCACCAACATGTCATTCCCAGAGATGTACTAGAGCCCTACTGTTGTAATCCCTATTCCCCATAACTGCATCCTCCCATCTGCGTTCCACTATATGGGAACTTGTATTATATATCTGGTAAAGTTATTTAATCCTTTTGTGCACAAATCCTCAAGAAAAATGCTTCCAAAATCACAGTCTGCCTTGGTAAAGCAAGTTACAGACCTGTTTTCCATAGGCAGCTGCTTGCCTTTTTTAGGTAATGCTCAATAATAGGTGATTGCCTGTGCACCAATCCATGGCTCAGACTTGCTAATTGCATCCAGAACAGCTGGGTAGCACTTTCATTAGCCAATGACATGGCACAATAAAGCCTTTATATAGGCCTTGGCCCCTTTCTTAGTCTGTGAGATGGATATTAGTCTGGTGTGGAGACTACAACATCATAAAGGGTAGGTACAAATACTGTCCACTGTTGAGATTTATGAAGTATGTCCACAGTTTTGCATGCTATGTTTGGCCATTGTCAAATGACTTTGTGATTATCTGGCAGTTTATTCTTAAACATTGTGGGCTGAGGTCAGTAAAATGGAAGAGACATGTGAGTGTCAGATGTCATACCCATCAGAATATGCATGCTGCTGCAGTAGCTGCTGGTCTATCATTTCTGAATGTTTGTAGGGGCAGACTGTGACACATGTCCCTGTTGCTTGTCCTTTGCCCCCCACCACTTTATATATGGGTGTTGTGTGGATCCCTTGTTCTAGGGGGTTGTGAGGTATGGTAGGTCTGTAGCAGGTAGCTTAACATACAGCTGCATATGTTGCAGTCTGCAGCTGCTGCTTTTTGCCTCTGACTCATAGTGGGGAGTGTGAACACTTTGGAGGACAGCAAGCTGTATGTGTCACTGAGGGAGCAGTGTTTGCTCTGTCATTACAGCAGAGCCAGGGTGAGGGTACCCATAACAGTCCAGTTGAGGTATGTGGTTAAGGTACATCTGTTATGTAACAGTGCCAGTTAGAGAGTAGTAGGTGAGATATAGGTAGGCTATATGAATATGTGCAGTGTGTCCCTACCTACTGGTCTTTAACTTGCTAACATGGGTAGCAGTTAATTCAGTAACAGCAACCTGTTTTGGTGAAAATTGCATGACTCAGTCATTATTTGCTGCATTCGCAAGAATGTAACTGAAGTGCAATGCACTGGATTCGAACACAGAACTGTGGGCAGTAAAATGTACTACATGCAAGGCATTTAACAAACTGAACTACTGAGTCACTGTTGCAGCATGTGTATTTGCAAGATATATAGGCATGCATACAGTCTGTGACACCAGAATTGCATTAGCATGTGTTTTCTGATGGTTATGATTTGTGACACTGAAATGTCTGTCGTGATCTTCTAACCTCAATCTTTAATGATTTGCCAGTAGTTTAGTAGACACATATGTTTTTGAGAAAACCATGCCAAACTTAGGTGGCACAAATGTGGACATTCTGCAACAGTCTGTATAGTTGACAGCTATACCTGCTATCCCAGGCCTCACATACATCCATTATTATTTATTTGGCCATGTGCTGGTGCAGTGTCTGCATCACAGTCCCATGTACACTGCCAATTCCCCCGTTATATGTACTTGCAGTGTATCAGTGGCAATAAGGATATGTTGGTGGAAACACCTGTTTTAATTCAGAGCTGAGTGGCTTGGTGGGCTAATGCACTATGCCGTACTTGACAGGGACCTGGGTTTGAGACGTGGCAAGTGTGATTATTTTGCAGATGTACCTAACACTGTCAGAAACACATAAGATGATTAAGGCACTTTTAAGCAGTTTTAAACAGATTTGCATGGCGTGGTGAGCCACTTAGCTCTACTTAAACCTGCGCTAATCATAAAAAAGAAAAGAAAAAAAGGGGTAATAGGAAAGTGGTGAAATGGGGGCAAGAAAGGGGAAAACATACTGAAAGGCAGGTAGGGATATGCAGGATGGGTGTAGGAAAGGAGCATAGCTCTCCATTTATTGTACAGCAACAGCTGTGCAGGTTGTACAGAATTTGGAATTTGGAGCCTCACACAGCAAAGAGAGGGGTGAGGGCAACATAACTTTGTTGATTAATTCATGTAATAAGTAATAATTAATTGTGTCTAATGGACATGAGAGCAGAATAGAGAGCTATGTATGGGGCAAATTTTTTTTTTGTGGGACAGGTGTCCTTTTTTTAAGGAGAGAGTGTGGAATGTTGGAGAAGGGATATAGGTATGTGTGGGAGGTAAGCTGAGTAGGAGAGGTTGCATTTGCAGACAGACAAGACAGCATGCAGGGGAGGTGTGTGAAACATGAGGGGGGTAAACACCTTGGATGGGGATGATGCTGTGGAATCAGAGATCCATGTGCCCCCAGATGACAGCAGTATGACTGAGCTCCCCCCCATTGTCAATCAACACTGCTCCTTCACTGCCCCGAAGATGGCTGTGCTGGAGGCTGGGTGCCAGGGCCACCTTGCACCTCCAGGTTGGCCAGTCTGCTCTCAATCTGGCACAGGCAATTCTCATAACCATGATGCACTATTCTGCACACCATCACCGGTAGCTCATCCTGGGTGACAACCCCCTCTCCTCTCCCGCTCCCAGGGGGGATGGACCCTGTCCCCCTGAGGTAGTTCCACCTATAGGTGGTGCAGGGCCAGCAGAGGAGGCACCACCAGTATGGGTCCCAGAAGTGCTGGGACCCGGTGCCACTGCAGGTTGACATAGGGTAGGTGGCTCACCAGGAACCAGCCTACCCAGTCAAGCTGTGGTGTTGAAGTATTTCAATGTGTATAGGTTAGTAATAAACATAACAGTTAGTTAGTTATAACAGCATGCCAGAACATTGCAAATAACCCAGTAACATAACATTGCATAATATATGGAACACAACAATAAGTGAGATAACAGTCAGTACAGTAACCGCATGTCAGTAACCATTACTGCATAAGGCCAACAACATAGGTAATTCAAGATGTTATGTTAGCATACAACTATTGTATTACATAACAAAAATTAAACACAAGCCCCAACATAACATTTAGAGAACAACAATTGTTAATAATAAACCATAACTGATGTATAACAATAATAAATTATGATTAAGATAAGGGGTGGGGGAGAGAAATACAGTCATAGGTTCATAGGTTCATAGGTTCATACTAGGCTATCTGCCCAAGGGCATTTATAAGCCTAGCCCTGAGTTTTTGTGGCTTTCGCCACCCCTTTAGTTTGAAGAAAACTATGCCAATTATTTTGCTGTGCCTCTGTCAAGCAGTGACACTGAGGTAATCCCTGGGGTATATCTGCGATCTCCCATCCATTGGTCAAGGTTTCTCTTGAACATGGCCAGCGAGGTGCTCTGCCTCACATGTACCGGGATTTTGTTCCACAGCATAGGGAGTCTCTGGGTGATGAATCTGTCCCTCCAGCACGTTCTATTAATAACCGTGTCAAGGTTTAAGTCTCCCGCCCTTGTAGTTCTGAGGGATCTAGATTCTTTGAGGTGAAGCATGTTCATCAAATCTGGGTTTGACATGGCCTTGTATGTCAGGCACAGGTCACCTCTGAGCAAGCGGTAAGCGACTGAATAGAGCTGGAGTTCTTTCAGTCGGGCAGCATAAGACATATTTTTGAGACCCTTTATCCTTTTGGTGAGGAACTTTTGGGACCTTTCCAGCTGCTGCAGGTGTCGGGTCAGATACATTCCGAATGGGGCATTGTACTCAATCATTGGTCTGATGCGTGATGAGTACAGGGGGACGATGACCTCCCTTGATCTAGATGTGAATCCCTTCATGATCAGGTGGGCAATGTAGAAGGTCTTCCTAACTACTTTAGCAACGTGAGTGTCAAATGAAAGGTTACTGTCAACCTGGGTCCCCAGATCCCTGATAACTTCTTCTGTGCTCAGTGGATTGCCACCTATATGGTAGCTAGGGGTAACCTTGTTTTTCCCGAAGGGTATGACTATGCATTTCTTGGCGTTTAACTTTAGGCCATGGCTCTGGCACCAGTTATCCGTTTCTGTGAGACCCTTCTGAAGGATATCTGTGTCAGATGTGTTTTCGACTATGGCACCCAGTTTGCAGTCATCTGCAAACTTTGTCAGCCATAACCCTCCTGTGTTTGCTTGTACTTCAGAAAAGTAGATGCCGAACAAGAGTGGGTCCAGGACTGAGCCCTGTGGGACACCACTTGTGACAGGCTTTGAGTCTGACATGGCGCCAGCAACTCTGACACTGTGGGTTCTGTCACTTAGCCAGTTTGCAACCCATCTTGTGATGTATGGGTTTGCATTTAAGCTGATGAGTTTTTCAATGATACCTGAGTGGGGTATTGTGTCAAAAGCCTTTGCCAGGTCGAGGTAGGCTGTATGGACTGCCTTTCCCTCATCAATGGCCTTGGTGACTGTTTCAAAAAAGTCAACCAAGTTTAAAAGGCATGATCTGCCTTTGACAAAGCCAAACTGGGTTGGATCCAAAGTCTGCAAGTTCCCTATGTCTTTATTTATGAGTTCCATTATGATCCTCTCCATGACTTTGCAGATCAGGCTTGTCAAGCTGATGGGACAGTAATTTCCAGGGTCGGTGGAGGCACCGCCTTTGTGAAGTGGGACCACAGTTGCCGTGCGCCACTCCTTGGGTATGTATCCTGAGATGAGGCTAAGATTAAACAGCTGTCCTAACTGCGGGTTTAATTCCTCATTGAGTTTGTGGAGCACACAACTGGGGACACCATCCGGTCCCATGTATGCTGTGTTTTTCGCCTTGGAGAGAGCAGTTCTCACCTGGGCGTTAGAGATGTTTGGGGGGCTACAATCCTCTGGTATAGATATCTCTCCTTTTGGGGGGGGGGAGAAGTTTGCACTGAACCTGTCAGCCAGTATATTGGCAATGTCTGTAGGTTCAGTAATTTTCACATCATTTTGAACTAATTCTGAGCATATCTGGGAGTTTCCTCCCAGGTTTCTAACATAGCTAAAGAAGGCCTTATGATTGTCTTTTGAGTCCTTAGTGATTTTTCTCTCAAAATTTGCCTTGGATGATTTTATGAGAGCTCTTAGTTTTTTACTTATAATGATCAAAGGTGTCTTACCTTTTAAGGATTTTGCTCTATCTTGTAGTAGCTTCCTCCTTTTGTTGTAGAGCTTGTTTATGGCTGGGGTCCACCAGACTGAACGCTTGCCTTTGGTCCAAAGAGTCTTTGTTTTGTTTGGGATTGCCTGATCCATGCAGTCCTGTAGGTGCTGATAGAAGGCATTTGTAAGTGATTCAGCAGCTTGAGTAATGTTTACCGCCAGCTCGGGGCCTTAAAAGAGACCACACTAGTCTTTAGAAGTGTGAAGTCGGCTTTTGAGAAGTTCTTCACTGTGGTCTTTTTTATCTCAGGTGGGGGCGGGATGAGGACTTCCAGTGAGATTAGTTTATGATCTGATCTCACCAGTGAGGGGTATACTTCCGGTGTTGAACATTGTGATCCCATGTTCGTGATGATGAGATCAAGTATGTTTTCACCTCTTGTGGGGATGGTGACTAGTTGTTCCATGGCATTTGAGTTTATGAACTCCAGGAACCTTTGGGCTAGAGTGTTTGGGCTTGAGTAGTGATCCCAGTCTATATTAGGGTAGTTGAAGTCACCTAGTATGATGGTGTTTGGAGATACATTTATCCCCTCCAGTGTTTTCAGGAAAGCTATGTGAGGTTCCTGAGTTTGAGATGGTGGCCTGTAACATGCTACAAATTGCAGAGCAGTCTTGCCTATGGTTAATTGCACCTGGATGGTCTCCGATGCATCGTGCATTGCCACCATCCTTGAGGTGTGGGTGTCCTTGATGAATATGGACACCCCCCCTCCTTTCTTGGTGTTGTCTGGATTTTGGGGCCGGAACACATGATATGAGGTAAAACTGATGAAGATAAGGGGTGGGGAAAAGAGAAATACAGTCCATTAGTACCAGTATAGGCTAAATAGTTTGCAACAGTACTGTTAATTACTCTACAGGTCTACCCTTCCTTTATGTATAACAGTGCCCTATAGCTGCTGTAGCATAGACATACCTCTCAAGCTATCTGCATGGGGCAGTATGCCCCAAGCTGTAACACCTACAGGTACACAACTACAGAGGCCTATTACATGTCAGGTGGACCTATATGACTAACAAGGTGTATTGTGGACTGATGTAGTGTGACTGTGCTATTGATATAATCATGTCAATGATAGATCTGTGACAGAGGGATTAGACGACAGTGATTACAGTCCATGACAGCACGACACTTGTGAGACATATCATGTACAGTACAGACAGTAAACAACTATCATGTCATCCTTGGCAGGCATGGGGTTAGACTCTCTGCAAATGTACACAGACACACCAGGCACACAACCATACCAAGATTACACATTTTATTTATTGTAATATCTTTTATTAGTATTATACGTGTTGCCTTTATTTTCTGATGTCTTAACACATTCCTGATCAATGCTGTTAAAGTCTGGTATTTTTGAACACACAATCTATTAACCCATAATAACAGCTACTGCACCCATTTTACCTGTAATTCCTGTGGGAGAATATCTATTGACAATACATAACTGATTCAGTAATATTTATTAGTACTTGTCACTGGATTCGAACCCTGGTCTGTGTATGACAAAATGTACATCAGACGCAACATTTAACAAACTGAGCTGCTGTGCCACTGCTGACTATTGATTACCTGATATTTGCCTAAAGCTCACCTGGAAACAAAATATGACCTTGTAATAGTATTACAGTTTTATACCAGACTGCAGTGAACACACATGCATGAGATTCATGCATGACAGAGATACTAGGTAAACTGTACATTAATACATAGAATGCAGGTATACACAATAAACCCCTAGTGGGTGGAAATATCTGTGACATGTACAAACCATATTGGAGTATTGGGTTGGCTACCTGACCCATATACAGTTGAAGAGAGTATATTTGCAGTTTACAGCATTACAGTTTCATACTTGCCTGCAGCACCATACCTCAGAGCAGGAATGCATATAGCTGAAATACAATGGTTAACACAAGACAATCCTGATACACACAATATCCCTTGGGTATTCCTGGTATTGCTTCATATGTTAGTGCAGAAAATTTCATAATGCATATATCTTGTAGTACAGCTCTAAATCTACAATTTAGCATAACACTCTTTCTTAGCTAACCTTGAGTCAGTTAGTGGTATTCTTTGTGTTGTTATTTCAGAGCAGATGCCATACTTGATTTCATGAGCAACAGCCCTACTTACCCACATATGGCACAACACAGCTTTATTACGGGTACCTTCATGCAGTTATTGTCATATTTTCGAGTCTTTATTAAACAACATTTGGAATAATGCAGGTGTTGCAATACAGCTGTAATTCCACAATTATTGCAGTAGCTTCATTTTATTTCATTAACATTATCAGGTTTAATGTTTTAATCTTTATTGCACTATTGCAGTAGACAGTTATTGCAGTACAACACTACATCCACATTCATCGCATTACACAAATCTGTACAGTATGTACCTACTGGCAGTGACTGAATTAATCTATTTTGTGTATTTAACTCTTCTTCTTCTTCTTCTTCTTTCAGCTGCTCCCGTTAGGGGTCGCCACAGCAGATCAACTGTCTCCATTTCTTCCTGTCCTCTGCATCTTGCTTTGTCACACCAACCACCTGCATGTCCTCTCTCACCACATCCATAAACCTTATCTTAGGCCTTCCTCTTTTCCGGTTACCTGTTAGCTTCATCCTTAGCATCTTTTTCCCAATATACTCTGCATCCCTCCTCAGAACATGTCCAAACCAACATAATCTTGCCTCTCTGGCTTTGTCTCCAAACATTCCAACCTGGGCTGACCCTCTAATATACTTATTCCTAATCCTGTCTATCCTCGTCACACCCAGTGCAAATCTTAACATCTTCAACTCTGCCACGTCAAGCTCTAACTCCTGCCTTTTTGTCAATGCCACTGTCTCCAACCCATATAACATAGCTGGTCTCACTACCCTCTTGTAGACCTTCCCTTTCAATCTTACTGGTACTCGTCTGAAACAAATCACTCCTGACACTCTTCTCCACCCACTCCATCCTGCCTGTATTCTCTTCTTCACCTCTCTTGCACACTCACCATTACTCTGAACTATTGATCCCAAGTACTTAAACTCATCCACCTTTGCCACCTCTACTCCCTGCATCCTCACCATTCCTCTACCCTTCCTCTCATTCACATACATATATTCTGTCTTAGTCCTACTGAACTTCATTCCTCTTCTCTCTAGAGCATATCTCCACCTCTCCAGAGTCTTCTGCACCTGTTCCCTACTCTCACTACAGATGACAATGTCATCTGCAAACAACATAGTCCACGGGGACTCCTGTCTGATCTCGTCTGTCAACCTGTCCATCACCATTGCAAATAAGAAAGGGCTCAGAGCTGATCCTTGATGTAATCCCACCTCCACCTTAAATGCATCCATCACTCCCACCGCAGACCTCACTGCTGTCACACTACCCTCATACATATCCTCTACCACTCTTACATACTTCTCTGACACTCCTGACTTCCTCATACAATACCACAACTCCTCTCTAGGCACCCTGTCATATGCGTTCTCTAAATCCACAAAGACACAATGCAACTCCTTCTGACCTTCTCTGTACTTCTCCATCAACACTCTCGGAGCAAACATCACATCTGTAGTGCTCTTTCCTGGCATGAAACCATACTACTGATCACTAATCATCACGTCCTTTCTTAACCTAGCTTCCACTACTCTTTCCCATAACTTCATGCTGTGACTGATCAGTTTAATCCCTCTGTAGTTACTACAGCTCTGCACATCACCCTTATTCTTAAAAATCAGTACCAAAACACATTTTCTCCATTCCTCAGGCATCCTCTCACTTTCCAAGATTTCATTAAACAATCTAGTTAAAAACTCCAGTGCCATTTCACCTAAACACCTCCATGCTTCCATAGGTATGTCATCTGAACCAACAGCATTTCCGTTTTTCATCCTCTTCATAGCTATCCTTACTTCCTCCTTGATAATCCACTGCACTTCATGATTCACTATCCGCACATCATCCAACCTTCTCTCCCTCTCATTCTCTTCATTTTGTGTATTTAACTATAGATTGCAAATTAATCTGTACTCACCACACTCATGGAGCAACCTGGCCAGGTGCCCTGCATGGGCCTCTAGGTTGCGAGCTCTCTCTTCTGCAGTTGCAGGGAGAGAAGCACATCATTATGTGTACCTGTCTATCATACATTCAGATTAGGCATTGGTAAAACAATGCTAAAAGTACATACAAACTTGTGGGGCATTCCTGTCCCAAGCAGCCTGGATTCAGGTGTCCAGAAGTCCCTTCTTCTGCCATTTCAGATCATTGAAATAGTGAAGGAACTGCTCACCTGTGTGGGGAATACATGTTGCACTGGTGAGAGTGCATGCCAGCTGGTCCCAGGCCTCTGACATATACTCCAATCCCTGGTACTGGCCCTGCATTAGCCGGATGTTATGGTATTTCACTAGGAGTCCAGTCATAACCCTGGACTCCAGAATGCCCCATTGCTGCACCTGGAAGTGTGCACCATCTCCAACATCTACCATAGTTCCTGCATGGTTAAAGCTCCAACAGGTTATGCTATATTCCCACCTATTGCACTTAAATAAGCCTGTTTTCCTCCCCTTGCACATCATGCAGCCATTTTTAAAAATGCGGTGCATCGCTTGGCACTATGCAAACTAGCTTAGCTGAGCTCAGCAGTGCTTAAACTGCCAATGGTTAGCATTGCTTAGTGGTGTGCAAACCAGCTTAGCTAAACTGAGCAATACTTAGACTAGCAAATGCTGAGCAGCACTTCCCACTGCTTACCAATGCGCAAACCAGATAAGCGGTGCTAAAACATTCCTTGTTTAAGCAGTGCTTGGCAAGCCTTAGTTGTTCTTAGCAGAGCTTAGCTGAGCAGTGCAAAGCAGGATTTAAAAATAACTGGAATAATGTGTATTTGCAAAATAAATGCTTACTAATCTGTCTGTGTATTCAAACCCTGCACCTACTGCACAAAAGGTTGTCACTCTAACCATTTGGTTATGTGGATGTGTACAGTTTTGCTATACTTTTACATATACCTCACTACTATGTTTAAGCACCGCTGTGAACCATGGCATGCTGCTCAAACCTGCCCAGCTATGCTTAAACTTGACCTTTGCATTCATAATTAAATGTATCTGGTTTCTATTTTTGGATGTCTGGCATGTGTTAATTGCTATGCATCATGCCGCATCACACAAACATACAAAAAAAAATTAAATGTAATACATATACATACTTTCACAGTGCAGCGGGTGTGTTACTCATCTCCAGACACAGTAACACACTCCCTACACTGATTCAATAACCATGTTACATGGTTCTCCGTCAGTAACGTGCCTTCATTAATATGCATGGTGCGCTACTGAAGGGGTACTGTGTACATGACCACGGTACCTTCCATGTAGGTTTTACACTATGCTTACATGGAATTTATTATCAACCATAATTGTTCATCTATGATGGGAGTATACTCTGAAGAGATCTCTGAATGTAGACAGATTTTTTTTCTCCAACTGAATAATTTCCAAGGAAAAAAGTGAAAGGAATCATTAGTTTATGTTAACAGATTTCTCACTGTAAATGTTTGAAATTAGCAACTTTTGTTAGAGTCTGTACACATTCTTTGAGCTGGTTCAGCACTGATTAAAAATGTTCTTCAATTCCAGAAGGATAGTAAGGAAAGCACTGATAACACTATTAGTAATACCTTGGTCTACTATAACCACTTAAGTATGGTCTGCTCCCAAACCACAATCTTGCAGCAAGCAGCTTGAGTGCCGTTTAGCTTGTGCAGACTGCTACTAATGTTCAGACTCAAATACATGCTCAGGGGAGGTGCAGCAGCCATGCAGAAAGAGAGTGAAGATACAAGCTGCTGTCAGATTGTGTATTCAAGTTCATTTTTAATTATTTATTTTATTATTGATTGCATTTGTTGACCAGGAAAGTCTGACTGGGCACAGAGTCCCCTATTTAGTGGAGACCCAAGGAGAAAAACTCCAAATGATACACATGAACGATTTATACATAGTGCATAAAAAGCAGCATTTTAAAAGTGTATACATAGTCTAGTGAATACATACATTTTGTAAACCTTTATACATAGTATAGAAAAGTAATTCAATAGTATATCGAAAATAGTTATTGATTCATTACGGATAGTACCATAAGGCACAGATACAGATTATTGTTCTGAGTAAAGAATGATCTTCTTTTCCTTTTGGCTTCTCCCATTAGTGGTCACCACAGTGGAACATAGGTTTGCAGAACGAGTTGCAAGCCCAGCACCCAACCTTCCTCAGAAGGCACACACATGCACACCTAGGGCTAATTTAGAATGTGCAATCCACCTACAGCATGTCTTGGGTATGTGAGGGGAAAGCAGAACACTCAGAGGATACCCACAGAAACACAGCACAGTGAGGACATGCAGACTCTGCACAGAAGGCACCCCAACCAAGAACTGAACCGGAGAACCTCTTGCTATGAGGCAATAATGCTTTTACTCCACTGTGCCACCCTTTTGAGCAAAGGAAGATGATGAGCATAATTCAGTATACAGCCATACAGTTCAGTGTGCCAGTAGCAAAATATATATATATATATATATATATATATATATATATATATATATATATATATATATATAATATATACATATACAGATATAAATTTCAGTAGACCAGTAGCATTGTATACCTACAGACATAAATTTCAGTGGACCAGTAGCACTCTGTTTATACAGAAATAAATTTCAGTGGACCAGTAGCACTGTATACATACAGACATAAATTTCATCGGACCAATAGCACCATATATATACATACATAAATTTCAGTGGACCAATAGCACTGTATATATATCTATAGACGTAAATTTCAGTGGACCAATATCACCATATAGTTCAGTAATCAGTTTCATAATATAGACATAAAATAGACAAAATTGCATGAAAACATCATCCTTTTATGCCTTAGTTTTTTTTTTTTTTTTTTTTTTTTTTTTGCTAGTTCACAGCTGTATAACTAGAATAAAGACTGGTCAACGAAGGAGAAGGATTAGAAGTGATTGCTAATATGAAGGATCAGCAGGAGACAGAGGGAAGATTCTGTAGGCAAATGTAAGAAGGATGAAGTGAGCCATAAAGTGGGGGGGGGGGCTAGTAGCTATGGTGAGAGGGTGAGAGTATAGAGAAGAAGGACTGTGAGAAGGAAATGAGAGGAAGTAGTTGAAGGGTAGGAAGAGGTGTGGAATTATAGCTTAGTCTGAGGTACTTATTCAGGGTTAGTGCAAGGGCAGAGCCTTGGTTTCTGTAGGTGTGACTTTAGCTTCTGTTTAAAATGTTTAAGATGTTCTGTTTTTTGAGAGAGAGAGAGGTATGGCGTTCCATGCTTTGGTTACATAGTTAGCTTAAGAATACTGTCCACAAATATATTGTTGGATTTAGTGACATGGGGGAGCAGCATTTGGTTTGAGTGAGGGTTTCTATTTGGTTTGTATAGTTGGATTAGAGTTGACAGAGAGTGTTTGTGGATTTATGAGTAGTCACACATCGGGAGTAAGACAGTAAATGGGGTAGTTTGTGCCAGTTTAGTTCTTTGAGTGTTAGGAGATTGCTGTACTTACCTTTCATGTCAGGTAAGTGCAACAGCTGTGAAGAGGGAATGGGAGAGAGTGGGAATTTATCTGTTATATTTCTAAGCAGCAATTTGGAGAAGAATTTAGGTTTAGGGAGCATGAAGGGAGTTTTGCATTAGGGAGCAATCAGGAAATTAGAGAGGGGGAAGGGAGTGTTAGAATTATGAAGTGTTCAAAGAATTTAAATTGGGGAATTTAGGTTTATAGAGTGAGATGGGGCATTTTAAAGTTAGTATAACAGTGGGAATTTTAGGTTTAGGGAGCAGGAGGGAAGTTCTAGGGTTAGGGAACAATCAGGAGTTTTAAGATTAAAAAGTGAGAGAAGAGTTTTACAGTTAGGGAGTGATTGGGTAATTTAGGTTTAGGCAGTGGGAAGGGGGGTTTAGGGTCAGAATTAAATGAGAATTCACGTTAGGTTTAGGGAGCAGGTAGCAGTTAAGGGTCTGAGTTAGGGTTCTGGGGGAGCTGGTTAGGCTATGGGAGGGCTATGTAAATCACTAGGCTCAGGCTAGTGGGAAGTTGGGCTCTTTTCATTAACTGCTTCACTTACATAAAGAGAAAAGCAGATATCTTGGAAAACCCACATGGACACTTTGAAGACATGCAACATCTGCAAAGAAGACAGCCCTGCCAAGTGAGTCACAAGCTAATAGCACATCTTGTAGTAAACCCGTGATACATTTTCCTTTCCAGTCTTCTTATATGTATTTATGTTGCAGAATCTATTGCATTATTTGAGCCAATAAAATAGCCCTTTGAGCTAACTTATGATTGCAGATACTGTATCCACATGTGTGTATCTGAACTCCTACATCTGCTGCTGAGAAGTGGATCTTGACACTCAACTGACTGCAACTCAGAATTCAAGAAAACCATCGATTTACAGTGGAAGCACACTGCAGACCAAAGACCAGGTGATAAATAGCTTGGGTTTACTCCGGTGTTATTTTTTTTAATAAAACATTTGACACTTGACTGATGAATGTTTATATGTACAATCACTGGCACAGGACAGTTTTTATTTATAATTACTAGCACCCATTTAACAGGTGCCAGGGCCAAGAGTGCTGAATGGTCTTTTTGTATATGTAATAAATGTAGCACATTTACACTTATCTTGCTAAGCATGTTTTAATTAACCACAATTTAAAACAAAGCAGCTGAAATGCATTGGCAGCCATATATGAATTTATTCTCAACATCCTCTGCTTCATTTGGATAAGCAACAAAAAGTAGTAGCTACTTTGGATAACAGAGTTTTTAATTTCAGTTAACATCTTTGTTCAGAATGTACTCCAGACATCTAATTGTCTTGACAGTGTTGGGGAAGAGCATTTACTTTTCCTTATTTTCAGCCTGAAATACAGCTTTATCTTTTAAACATGTGATATGACTCGTAATTACTGAATGTTTGCAAAACAAGTTCCTTCGGGAGGCACTAGAATGACCTCCATCCAAAATAAACATGTACTACACTCAAATATAGCAATACGTTGCCTGGCAACCAAAAATGCAGTACCAAATCATTCTTCTTAGGTTCACACTGCTGATCTTTCAACAGCTAAAATTTCCAAAGCCATTATTTTAGCCTTCTGGTTGCTAAAACAGAAATCAGTTAACTTTCAATGTATTTCATTAAAGACTGACAGTATATTGCAAGGACATGCTTTCATATGTAAAACATTCAGATTACTTACATGATAAAATGTTTGCATCCACTTCTTTTGTTTCCTTACATTCACTTAACAGGTAAGTTATAAATAAATCCTTTCAAGAGGGTTCAGGGATATGGAAAGCTGAATTAAAACACTGAAATTGTTTTCAAAGACATAATGAAATTCAAACAAATGTCTTAAGTTTTTAGTTGCAAGCAGCATGAAATATAGGAATATTTGTTAATAATACTTGATATGGGATGCTGCATAACTCATCAGTTAGCAGGCGGCCTGTGAATATAATCCAAAAGACCTTGCTACTACTATTTTTGCATTCTTCATATGACACCTTACTTAGTAATGAGCCTGGAGACGACAGATTTATGTCTACATTCGAAGGACATATTCACAGCATGCATATCAACCAAAGAACCCCTGGCTATCTTGCATACCCTTAAAATCAAGGTCTACACTGCTAAAAATGGGAAACAAGAGGGAAATGGCAAGTATCAAACAAAGCAACTGAAAGGCAAGAAGGAAAAAATACAGCTGTACTGCTCTATAGAACCACACTACCTTTTCTTGAAAAAAAAGGTACTTGCGTATTATCGCAACTTACTTTCAGACAACACCTTATTTTGGTATTTCATAAAGGATTTATCTGTTGACTGAAACTGGTATTGGGCTGAGGCTAATGCAGGAATGGCTAGATTGGGATTCTGTTGTGGGTGGCATTGATCTGGGGTGAAGAATGTTGTTATTGTCTTTTGGCTTTTCGCCACAGCGGAACTCCGGTCGGCTAATGATTGGCAGTAGATTTATACAAAGAGCTGGGGTGAAGAATGTTTCACAAAATATTGGCCTGGGCAACAAATGAATGTGCTATAACTCTACACAGCACAATACAATATGTAACATTTGCCATTGAGAATCTACTTCAGGTTGGCTATTGCTGCATAAATCTGGAATATTTAATATGTGCAACATATTATGCTATGAGGGGTTTTGCTTTTATGATCATACCCCTGTTAGGCTGTGTACACTGTGGAGCATGGAAGGAGTCATTAATACTAATAACGGGCTGGCAAGAAAGCGTGGTTGTGATAATACGTAAGTACCAAAATAAAATCTTACTTTTCTATTTTTAAGTGAGACTAGCTTCAGTTTAGAGTGTTTATTTTGCCTACATCATTTATGTATATTTGTGCATTCACATACTATTAACCAAGAAATCCCAGCATGTAATGTCATGTTGTGGTAACAGTGTGACCTGAGATAAGAATTAGACATATTGATATTGTATTTGAATGTATTAAAAGTAAAGCAGATCAGGCAACTTTCAGGTAGGAAAGAAAAAAAAATAAGATAAAAAAATCAACACTCAGAAGTTAGTGTTGAGGAAATTATCAAAATGAATTGACAAAAAAATGTTAAATGACTATTTTTTCGCTAGGCTAGCCTTTTATTTTTATAGATTTGCTAGACAACTTCTACAGTGGAAGAAGCACTTTACAAAACAATCAGCCTAAAAAAAAGTCTTAAGAAAATTGTTACTGCCAGAACCCTTAATGAGATCATGGAGGGCCATTGTATTGCATATTCTAAAAATCACATCATCTCCAATGGCAAAGAGAATTTTGAGAGTATCTCTTTAAATATCACCCATCTGTACTGCTGTTGAGTTTAATAAGATGTAAGACTGGACATTGCTAGAGCCCCTATTCCTCCTGCCATACAACACTTGGCTGTCTGGTTGTATTTCTGGAAGGGTTGTCTTCTGTGCAGTATTTGCACTTCAAAATGGTGGTGTGGAGTTTTGCAAAGATCTCTGTTTTCTTCCTGCATCCCTTAGACATGAAAGTAGATCATTTGGCAATGCTTAGATTATCCTTTGATGTGTGTGTGTGTGTGTGTGTGTGTGTGTGTGTGTGTGTGTGTGTGTGTGTGTGTGTGTGTGTGTGTGTGTGTGTTGATGGGGTGGGGCTTACACTGAAGTACTATTGTATTCTAAGATTGTTTTCTACCTTACTTCTGTTGCTCGCCGTGGTAAGCAGCAGCTTCCAGTGATTCTGGACTTAATATAGTGAAAATGGATAAATAGATGGCTAGATGTCTGGGTGATTGCATTTATTATTTAAAATGAAGACCAGTGTGATAATGCATAACACTTATTGGTTTGCTCTTCTTGATATTAGCAATATAATTGGCAGTGGTAAATATTGTATCAACAGAAACAATTGTAGTTAGTAAAGCCAATGAGTACAGTTTAAAACAAGGAAGACCATAAACTGTTGTGTGTCGTTACAGACATAGGTCAACTTAAACAGTTACCTAAAAACGTTAAGTTTTTGAACATACTGTTTTGTAAGCACAGTTTGATGGGAAACTCTCCAGTTCTCTAGCTTGAGAAAGCGTCACTCTTCACATGGTCTCTTGCTATCTCTTTTTTTTTCCTTTGCGGTTACACATTGATTTACTTTTGGTAGGTTACATCTCATTTCACTTACTGTCACTTTGCATGGAAGATCCAGCATGAAATATGCACTGGACAGAGAAAAGCTAGCCTGGTCACAGAAGAAGCTTCCATCTTCTTTGGATAGTAGGAAATGTAGAGACAGGAGGAAAATCTGTGATGTGTTGGTCCATCTATGAGATGTAGCTTGACATAAAAGAATGAGCAACTACTGAGCAGCAGAACAAGAAGGTAAAGCAAAGTGGGGAGAAGGGACTGAATCTTTCTTAACCCAAGGGACTTACTAAGCAGAGTGGCAATTCAACAAGATCTAGCAGAACTGATTTGGAAGTTAGCTTATAAAGGACTGTAGACATGAGGCCTCGAGAGTTTTTCTTTGATATGGAAAAAAATGCTAAAATGGAGCCAATTACTGAGGTGGAATAGTGAGACCAAGGAGTTAGAAAATCATTTCCTGATGTGCATGCTCAATATTCTTATGATTTACATGCTATCAGGTCAAGTTTTACGAAATCAGAGGTCACAAGGTATGCTGTTCGAGTAGATGTGCATATAAAAATGCAGCTACAGCAGCATCAGTGGTAAAGTGGTTTATCAAAACAAGGAAATGTATGTGCAAAGACAGCAAGAAAGGAAAGAAAAAGGCAAGTTGGATGAAGGCTGGAAAGAAATGCACACGGTGAGATCTAGAAATATAAAACATGTATATCAGTTTACTGCTGCTAAACCTGAGGGTTCATGTACAGTTAATAATTCACAGTACCTGATTCATAGTAGAAGACAAATAATATCAAACTCATTCTTAAAAGTTATTTAAGAGACTAGCAAATGCCATGGTGCAGAAGGATAAAGCCCAAACTACAGCCCAGATGAGCTGTATACTGTTAGTGGCATATGCATCTGAGGCTTTGGTAGGGAGGGATGGGACTACCTGAATATGCTGTCTAAGGGGAGGTATAATTCTCAGAGGGGGGAGGGGAGAGGGCAACAAGGGTAGGTTATAATATAAGCCCCTCCTCCAGCAGCAGACCAATTTCAATCCCGATGTATGCCTTAAGATCCATATGTGCCACAGCTCACTCTGAGAAAGTCCAGGGAGGACAGAGGAGCAGGTAGAATAGGTGACGGATTGGGACACTGGGATGGACAGAATGAATGAAGCAGGGAGGGGGGTAATTTAACAGATTTGCTGGATGTATTTTATGAAGTATTTCTTATTTAACAAATAAAAATATGTTTAAACTATGTGTCACATAGGTCAATACACATCAGTATTGAAAACAATTTTGAAGTTAGCCTTTGGAAAATGTAGATACAGAACTTACTTACACTGACAGATGTGGTAGCATGGAAAGGCAGTGATTACAACTCACAGGACTGTATTTAAGAGGGAATCTGTTAATCCACAGATTCCTCAGGACATTTTGAGATGTCTGCATAATAAATGGAGAACATCGACATTTGTGCTGTAACAGAGACCTGGTTTAAAGCGGTGGAAAGCACCCCTGCACTACCAGGCTATAACTCATTCCATACCTTTCAGCCCCAAAACATTGACCGAAGGTCCACAGGTGGTAGTGTCTCCATATTCATAATGGATATGGAATCCTCCAGACTAGTAGCCCAGCATAACTCATCTGAGATACTTCAGGTACAACTAACATTGGGTAAGATGGCGATCCAGGTCATAGTTTCATAGTTTCATAGTTTCATAGTATAGTACTAGGCTATCTGCCCTGGGGCATTTGTAAGCCT
Source organism: Protopterus annectens (assembly GCF_019279795.1). NCBI lineage: Eukaryota > Metazoa > Chordata > Ceratodontiformes > Protopteridae > Protopterus > Protopterus annectens. The sequence continues at coordinate 705,378,480 of NC_056725.1, read as the reverse complement.
AGCCATAGTGATGTGGCTTTTGCCACCCCATGAAATGGTACAAAAAATGTACAGAATAAATTTAGAATACTGTGCTTCTGTCTAGTAATGACACAGTGAAGGTCCCCTTATATAATAGAATTAGTTTACTGTGCCCCTGTCTAGCAGTGACACAGATGTGACCCCTGGGGTAAACTTACGATCTCCCATCCACTCATCAAGATTTCTCTTGAAGAGAGTCAGTGAGGGGCTCTGCCTAATACAAACTGGGATCTTGTTCCAAAGCATGGGAAGCCTCTGGGTTATGAATCTATCCCTCCAGCATGTCCTATTCATACTTGTGCCGAGGTTTAAGTCTTTAGCTCTCATGGTCCTGATGGATTTGGATTTTTTGAGGTGGATCATGTCCATCAGATCCTGATTGGACATGGCCTTGTACGTCAGGCAGAGATCACCTCTGAGCAGGCAGTATGCTACTGAATAGAGCTGAAGTTTCTTTAGTCTGGCAGAATAAGACATATGTTGGAGACCCTTGATCCTCTTGGTGAGGTACTTTTGTGGTCTCTCCAGCTGTTGCAAATGCCGGGTGAGGTACATACCAAATGAGGCATTACACTCAATCATGGGTCTGATGAGGGAGGAGTATAGGGGTACAATGACATCCTTGGATCTGGATGTGAATCCCTTCATGATGAGGTGTGCAAGGTAGAATGTTTTTCTAACCACTTTGGCAACGTGGGTGTCAAATGAGAGGTCACTGTCGACTTGGGTCCCTAGGTCTCTGATTACTTTTTCCATACTCAGTGGGTTGCTGTCTATGTGATAATTTGTGGGTACTTTGTTTTTCCCAAAGGGGATGACTATACATTTTTTGGCATTTAGTTTAAGGCCGTGACTCCGGCACCAGTTGTCCGTTTCTGTGAGGCCTTTTTGTAGGATGTATGTGTCCGCTGTTGTATCAACTATGGCGCCTAGTTTGCAGTCATCTGAGAACTTTGTCAGCCACAGCCCTCCCATGTTTGCTTTAACATCTGAGAAATAAATGTCGAACAAGAGGGGTCCCAGGACAGACCCCTGTGGGACACCACTTGTGACTGGCTTTGAGTCTGACATTGCTCCAGCGATTTTAACTTTATGAGTTCTGTCCTTTAGCCAGTTTGCAACCCATCTAGTGACATAAGGGTTTACGTTTAAGCTGTTGAGCTTATCTATGATGCCTGAGTGGGGTATTGTGTCGAAGGCCTTAGCCAAGTCCAGGTAGGCTGTATGGACTGCTTTGCCCTCATCAATGGCTCTAGTGACTGTTTCGAAAAAGTCAACCAGGTTCAAAAGGCAGGATCTGCTCTTTACAAAGCCGAAGTGGGTGGGGTCAAGTGTCTGTAGGTCCCCTATGTCTCTGTTTATGAGTTCCATAATGATTCTTTCCACAACTTTGCAGACCAGGCTGGTTAAGCTTATGGGGCAGTAGTTTCCAGGGTCTGTAGAGGCACCCCCTTTGTGGAGTGGGACCACTGTTGCTGTACGCCAGTATTCAGGTACATATCCCGAAGTAAGGCTAAGGTTAAATAGCATTTTTATGTGTGGGTTTAGCTCCTCTTGGAGTTCACGTAACATGCAACCCGGGATACCGTCTGGTCCCATTGATGCTGTGTTTTTAGCTTTGTTTAGGGCGGTTCTCACTTGGACATCTGAGATGACAGGGAGATTACATTCAGCTGGGATAAGTATTTCTTCTTTTGGGGGTGAGGGAGGGGAGAAATTTGCACTGAACCTGTCAGCCAGAATGTTGGCAATATCTGTGGGTTCAGTGTATTTTTGTTGTTGTGAACCAACTCTGAGCATATCTGAGGGTTTCCGCCCAGGTTTCTAACATAGCTGAAGAAGGCTTTGTGGTTATCTTTAGTGTTCTTAGTGATTTTTCTCTCAAAGTTGGCCTTGGATGTTTTTATGAGAGAACGTAGTTTTCTGCTAATGTTGATCAGAGATGTCTTCCCTTCATGGGATTTTGCTCTGACGTGCAGTAGCTTCCTTCTTTTGTTATACAATTTGTTAATGGCTGAGGTCCACCAGACAGGATGCTTGCCTTTGGTGGAGAGGGACTTGGATTTATTTGGGATTGCATGATCCATGCATTCTTGGAGATGTCCATAGAGTGCATTTGTGAAGGAATCGGCATTGTGGGATGTGGTATCCACTGGCACAGTGGGCTTAAAGGATACCATCTCAGTCTTAAGAAGAGTGAAGTCTGCTTTTGAGAAGTTTTTCACTGTTGTCTTTTGTGCTGGGGGTGGAGGTGGGATATGTATATCCAGGGTGATTAGTTTGTGGTCAGATCTCACTAGTGAGGCGTATACTTCCGGTGTGGAGCATTTTGTCCCCATGTTTGTGATGATCAGGTCTAGTATATTATCTCCCCTAGTGGGAGAGGTGACTAGTTGTTCCAGTGCATTTGCATTTATGAATTCCAGGAACCTTTGGGCTAGGGTATTAGGGCTAGAATAATGTACCCAATCTATGTTTGGGTAGTTGAAGTCTCCCAGTATGATGGTATTTTGTGATACATTCATATCCTCCAATGTCTTCAGGAAAGCTGAGTGGGGTTCTTGAGATTGGGAGGGTGGTCTGTAACATGCTACCAGTTGTATAGCAGTTTTGCCTATGGTTAGTTGCACCTGTATGGTCTCTGATGCTTCATGTGTTGCTACTAACCTGGAGGTGTGGGTGTCCTTGATGAATATGGACACTCCCCCTCCCTTTGTGGTTCGGCCCGGGTTTTGGGGCCGAAACGCATGATACGAGGTATAGCCTAGTAGCGCTGGGGTGCTCTCAGGAGCCTTGAACCAGGTTTCAGTTACTGCACAGACATCGATGTTCTCCATGCTAAGGAGTGCATCAAGTGCCTGCATCTTGAGATTTAGACTTCTGGCGTTAAGCAGCATTACCCTTAGTTTTTTTCCATTTTTGTTTTCTAAGGAGGTGGGTTTGTCTTTTGAGCCTTGCCTAAAAAAGGCACTATGGGGGTGGCAAGAGCTTTAGCCAATATCCGGAAGCACAGTGGTGACAGGTGTAAGCCATCCCTTGTGAAGCAGCGTGGCTTGTCCAACATGTCAACCCAGGCAGACAGACATTTGATCCCCTTAGAATGACACCAGTACTTGAGCCAATTATTAAAGCTGATCATCTTGTCTTTGTATTGTGGTATCATTCTTGGTGAGGGCAAGATGCTGCTCAGGGTCAGGGTAATACCAGCCTGGGCTACATAATTGGAGAGCTCCTCTATGTCTCTTTTCATGTAGTCCAGTGAGGTACGTCTCAGGTCATTCACACCAGCATGGACAATGACGGAGTCATATTTGTACTTGCTTTGGAGTGACTTGAGTGCGTGTGTTATGTGGCGGATCCTAGCTCCCGATAGACAGCTCACAGCCACCCTCTCCTTGTTCAGCCTGGTCAGCGGGACATCACTGTGTCTGACTATAGAGTCACCTATTACTAGTGTATCAGGCATGGTGTTTGGCCTTAAGGGCTGTGATTGGTTGACAAACTGATTTATTGAAGTATGTGTTGCATGTGTTTTGCTTTGAGGTCGTGGATTTTTGGATGTCTGCTTTGGGAGCCTCTGTTGTTTTGGTAAGTTTTTTATTAGAGCCTCTGAGTATGTCTTTGTGTTTTTATGTGTTTGGTTTGCAGTTGTGGTAGGTCTATGTGGGACTGGGATTGTTGTGTGTGTGGTTACCATCTCCTCCTGTCTGGTCATGCCAGCCCTGAGTTGAGAGAGTTCAGCCTCTAGTTTGGCTATATAGTTGCATCTCTCACATGTATTTGTGTTTGTTGGGAGGAGGAGAGGGTTGTCTGTGTACGTGAGACAATTGTAGCATTGTCTCAAGATACCCAGATTGACCAGCTGAACTGGAGAGGACGCCAGTAATCTACCACTCGACATGCTAGAACAGTATAAGGGAGTGCTGTACCTTTAAGGGAAGTGGATATTCACAGGGGTGGTAAGTAGATGTAGTGCTTTACTTAGTACGAGAGTGTTTACTTAGTAGAGAAGTATTGAGAACAAGTGCTAGGCTTATAATATAGTGAGTAGTCTGATTATACTAAGAGTAGAGCTTCCTTAAGGGAAAATTTGAAGAGCAGAACTGGCGGAGCCAGAAGAAGTTTAACCTTGTTTAACCAGTGCTGCTATCACAACTGCAAAGCCGTGCAAACGTGGATTTGGATTTTAAACAGTGAACTACAAAAGAGCTAGAAATGGTCCAAAACAACCAATTACTACAGCTTCTTGTGCTGAGGTCACTTCCTACAGGGACAGGTAGGCTGCTCAAGGCTCCCCACTCCCACTGGTGAGCAAAGAATCTTCCTTCTATCCAAGTAAGGTAATGGACAACACAGGAACTACACCACAGCCCAGAATACAGCAATGCCTGTAAAGTGGTCTAAACTAGTTGAGGAGAGGTGGGAAAACAAGGACTGTTTTTTTTGTTTTTTTGATAGAAACACACAGAAAATGCAGAAACAGTGATAAATCAGTTACACAGGCTAGCACACTTTAGTGGGCAGCCTCCACAGTTAAATTAAACAAACAAACAAACAAACAAACAAACTTTCGATCAAATTCGACTAAAATGTAACTTTAAGTGCAGATTTTAAAATAATGCAGCAAACAGTTAAAAAACAGTTCAAGCTAGTTCAGGGTAAGCTACAGAAGCTATTCCAAGTGAAAAAAAAGCAAAGATACTTAAATCCAGAAAGTAGTTGCTTTTCTGAGTTCCCTGTAGCTAGGACCACTCTGCAGGACCACGAGGAGCTTGTCTGAGCAGTATAGCCAGAAAAAACACCCAGAGGTGGATTTTAAACAGTGAACTACAAAAGAGCTAGAAATGGTCCAAAACAACCAATTACTACAGCTTCTTGTGCTGAGGTCACTTCCTACAGGGACAGGTAGGCTGCTCAAGGCTCCCCACTCCCACTGGTGAGCAAAGAAACTTCCTTCTATCCAAGTAAGATAATGGACAACACAGGAACTACACCACAGCCCAGAATACAGCAATGCCTGTAAACTGGTCTAAACTAGTCGAGGAGAGGCGGAAAACAAGGATTATTTTTGTTTTTTGTTTTTGATAGAAACACACAGAAAATGCAGAAACAGTGATAAATCAGTTACACAGGCTAGCACACTTTAGTGGGCAGCCTCCACAGTTAAATTAAACAAACAAACAAACAAACTTTCGATCAAATTCGACTAAAATGTAACTTTAAGTGCAGATTTTAAAATAATGCAGCAAACAGTTAAAAACAGTTCAAGCTAGTTCAGGGTAAACTACAGAAGCTATTCCAAGTGAAAAAAAGCAAAGATACTTAAATCCAGAAAGTAGTCGCTTTTCTGAGTTCCCTGTAGCTAGGACCACTCTGCAGGACCACGAGGAGCTTGTCTGAGCAGTATAGCCAGAACAAAATGCCCAGAGGCGGATTTTAAACAGTGAACTACAAAAGAGCTAGAAATTATTTTTTTTTTGTTTTTTTTGATAGAAACACACAGAAAATGCAGAAACAGTGATAAATCAGTTACACAGGCTAGCACACTTTAGTGGGCAGCCTCCACAGTTAAATTAAACAAACAAACAAACAAACAAACTTTCGATCAAATTCGACTAAAATGTAACTTTAAGTGCAGATTTTAAAATAATGCAGCAAACAGTTAGCCTGCTGTAGGTCCCCAACCATGGTAGGTCCCCAACCATGTCCCTAGACTCTCACTCCAAATTCCTAAGCACCCTGGAATCTATCAAGGTCCAACCCAACACTGTCATACTAGAAAACTTCAACTACCTCTCCATCAACTGGCAAAATTATTCAAGCACCAATACACTGGCCTAACACTTCCTGGAATTCATTATTTCCAGTGCCCTGGACCAGCTCATTCTGACCCCCACTAGAGGAAGCAACATCACTGACCTGGTTATTACTAACATGGGTGACCATTGCTCTATACCAATAGTCAATCCCTCCCTGGTCAGACTTGACCATAAACTAATCACTATGGAAATCCACATCTCACCCACACCCCCCGTCAAAGGTAACCACCTTGAAAAACTTCTCCACAGCTGACTTTGGGCTCCTAAAACCAGAGGTGGCTGAGTTCACAGCACCCATGCCCATGGAAAATAGCTGCATGACTGCTGAATCATACACCAATGCACTGTACGAACATGTTCATAAATGCATGGAACTAGCCATATCCCACAGAGCCAAGATGCTCTCCTCCAAAAAAAGGAAGCCAATCTGGTGGTCCCCTGTCATTAATAAACTCTACAACAGAAGGAAGAAACTGTTGCAGAAAAAGGTGAAGTCCCAAGACTGGAAAAACTCCCTTATTAGTCTCAACAAAATGTTGAGATCTCTCATCAAATCCTCCAAAGCCAGCTATGAAGGCAGAATTGTGGCAGGCACTACAAACAATCACAAAGCCTTCTATAGTTATATCAAGAACCTCCACAGCAATACCGAGATTTTCTCTGAGTTACTGTACAATGGTACCTCCTATACTGAGCCAACAGATATTGCCAACATACTGGCTGACAGATTCAGTGCCAACTTTACCCCTTTCTCCCCTCCTAAAGGACCAATCACAATACCGGAAGAATGCCAGGCACCCAGCATTACTGCAGCACAGGTTAAAGCTGCATTGTCCAAGGCCAAGAATACAGCTTCTATGGGACCTGATAATATCCCCGGCTGTGTTCTACATGAACTACAAAGCAGACTGGCATCACATCTGTATGTTCTGTTCAGTCATAGCCTCACCTTAGGCTTTGTCCCTACTGAATGGCATACTGCTACAGTCATCCCTCTCCATAAAGGAGGAGCGACTACAGACCCTGGGAATTATCACCTCATTAGCCCAGTGAGTCTGTTATGTAAAGTTATGGAGCATATCATCATGGACCTGATTAACAAATATATAGGAAATCTCCAAACTCTAGACCCCACGTAATTTGGCTTTGTGAAAGGGAGATCATGCCTGCTCAACCTGTTTGATTTCTTTGAGTCAGTCACCAGGGCTGTGCATGAAGGTAAGGCAGTGCGTACAGCCTACTGCAATCTGGCCACGGCCTTTGATACCATTCCTCACTCAGGAATTATTGATAAACTCACCAAGCTAGGCATCAATCACTATATCACTAGGTGGGTTGCAAATTGGCTCACAGATAGAACACACAGTGTGAAAGTAGCGGACTCCAACTCAGACTGCCAACCAGACACAATTGGAGTCCCACAGGGATCAGTCCTGGGTCCCGTCCTGTTCGGCATCTACTTCTCAGAAGTCCAGGCCAACGTAAAGGGACTCTGGCTGACCAAGTTCACAGATGACTGCAAGCTGGGAGTCATTATTAACTCCCCAAGTCAGGCAGACATCCTACAGAAAGGCTTCACTGAAACCAATGACTGGTGTCTGAAACCATGGCCTTAAGCTTAACACTAAAAAATGCATCGTCATTCCCTTTGGTAAAAACTCAATTCCCACTAATTACTACATCAATGGGAACTCACTGAACACTGAAGGCATTATAAGAGATCTGGGTATGCAGATTGACAGCAACCTCTCCTTCAACCACCACATTTTCACTGCGGTCAGAAAGTCCTTCTATGTGGCAGATCTCATTAACAAGGGTTTTGCATCCAGGAAGAAAGAGGTCATCGTCACTTTCTACTCTTCCCTCATTAGATCAATCATTGAGTATAATGCCCCATTTGGCATGTACCTCACTAGACACCTAAAACAGCTGGAGAGGCCACAGCAGTACCTCACAAAGAGGATCGTAGGCATTAAACACATGTCCTACATGGACAGAATCAAAAGACTCCAGCTATTCTCTGTCTCATATTGCCTACTTAGAGGCAATCTCTGCTTGACTTACAAAGCCATGTCAGACCCAGCTCTGTTAGAAATGGTACATCTAAAGAAATCCAGTCCCTCCACAGCACACTCTCTAGAAACCTCAACCTCATTACCACAATCAACAGAACATGCTGGAGGGACAGGTTCCTCATCCAGACACTGCCCATGCTCTGGAATAGACTTCCCATACATGTCAAGCAGAGCACCTCGCTGTCCCTCTTCAAGAGAATGCTTGATGAGTGGATGGGTAATGGAAAGTTCTCCCCGGGAATCACTCCAGTGGCTCTGCTTGATAGAGACAGTGGGAACTAACATCGGGCAGCACGATGCCAGAGCACTTCTATGGTCTAGGCTTGTAAAGGCTCCAGGGCCATTAGCCTAGTACACACCTATGAACCTATGAAATGTAACTTGTTAGCCCGAGACAAAAAGCAGATTACAATTAGAAAGGTTAAACAGAGGGGATGAAAGGGTTCTGTCAAGAGACAGAGCATCTGCCTATGACAGTAGCTACCCAGAATCAATTAGTGACCTGGGAAAGTGGAGGGTCAGCTGGGAATGCAGACTATAATGATCGATGGCCATTTCATCTACCTTAGGAGGAGGGACTGGGTTTTCTTTATAGACCTAGGCTGTTCTCTAACAGAGGCTGGAGAGCATCATTAGCAACTCATAAGGCATTTGCATTTATCATGCGAAGGGCAGATTCTAAATGCATCAAGGTAGCAATGTCCATGGTTGTGGTACTGCAAATGTACCCTTTTGGATAAATGATCATTAAAACAATCCCTGCACCTGAACAAATGATACCAGACCAGGAAATCTTGATCTCCACGCCCTTCTCCCCAGAAGAGGGATAATTGCTCTGCCAGTTGTTGGTAGTATGGCAGTGAGTACAGGGGGTAAACTGGTTAATCTACACAGAGGATGGGGAGATGGAAAGGCAAATTAAAAAAAAGTTTAGCTTTTTTAAAGCACCTTTATTAAGTTATCACTTAAGATGCAGGCTCATATACATTAATAGAAAACAACAAACCATATTAACAACTTTTTTCATTTACACACATTATGCACTGCCATACTCTTAACTGTTCATAGGATCATAGGATCATAGGTTCACAGGTAGGTACTAGGCTATCAGACCTGGGGCCTACATAAGCCTAGCCAAAAAGGTTCCCTGGCTTTTGCCACCCAAGAAAATAATTTTCCTGTGCCCGTGTCAAGCAGTGCCGCATAAGTGATCCCCAGGGTGAATTTTCTATTTCCCATTAAGTCATCAAGGTTTTTCTTAAAGAGGGCCTATGAGGAGCTTTGCGTGACATGAATGGGTAGTTTGTTCCAGAGAATGGGAAGAGTTAGAAAAATATGTATTAATGTGTGTATTAGTAATATGCTTAGTGCATTTAGGGTTTGAAAAGGGTTAACACATTTATTCTATTTCACACTGCATAAATCTGTACAAACTGCAGAAGCTTTCCAATCTTGTATTGTCAAGAAATATGCGCTGTTATAATCTTTGCTTATGCTTTGGAAATTTACAGGGAAGCAGATAATCTCTGCTAGTGTCAAGAAATAATAAATAGATGTATTACTTGTACTAAGGTCATGAGATTTAGACAAGGAGTTCCGCTTATGCTGTGAGAAAATACACAGCTGCAGAAGCTACTGATAATAAGAAACAAAGACTGCTTGAAAATATGAACTGCAATCAGCGCTTACTTGTGCTTAAGCTAGAAAACTACCTTGAAATGTAGCATATGTATTAGAACTATACAATAGAATCTTGTAGCAGGTTAAAGCCCACAAGGTCAGGTTGTTTTTCTCAAAATGTTTTTTCATAAATCCAGTCATGTCAGCAGAAAATCTGAGTAACATCTGCTGTATAACAATACAGAAAGTTGTGTTTGATTACGTCAACCATAGAAGGCAATGTCTTGTAGAACAGTATAAGAATAGCATGCTTCCTGTTAGCAGTTAGGCAAAATCCTGTATTTGCATGTTTTTGTCTCCTTGCAGCAAGTTATTAAAGTGCCTTATCTGAACCTTACTTGAATTGGTCTTTGAAGTTTTTTCCTTTGACAGATTGGTCCTTCGGACCGGAAACCGTCACTTCTCCTCGGATCAGACGGGCCAGGTGGCTTGAAACCATATGGGGAAGAAACCACATCGGTTCTTCTTATTTGAAAAGCCCTCCGACTGAATTGTTGTACAAAAGAGGCCAGCCACTTTCTGATCTGCGACTGAAGGACAGGTTTTCATGAACTAGGTGATCAATCACGAAGGCTCAGGTAAGGTGAATCTACTTTTTTCTGTTTTTAGATCAGGTACTAGATTTGTATTGTTTTTGTCAAGACTGTATTTTTACAAGTCAGGGACAGAAAAGATTACTGTCTTGTCATAGATCAGGGAAAACAGAGTAGGTAGGCAGTCATTCTGAAGAGACTATAACAAAATCCATGGTACCACGTTAAAAATAAGAAGGGTTACGTAACATTCAAAAGGTTAGAACAAAATGGGTAATAATTGCACAAAAAGACCCCAAGATCCGCCGTTAACCGAAGATGCAAAATACATGCATTCACAGCATCCTGATAATATTAAATACTATTCAAAATGGGTTAATAAGTATGAATTTGACGGTAAATTACCAAAATTCTCACATGTCAAACTTGTCAAACAGCTGAAAACTGATTCTAAAGGTCGGGTAAAAAAGCAACGCCAATTAGGAATTCCTCAGGCACACAGGTGGATTGAGGAGGTAAACCGTAGGGAACAAAAGAATAATAATTCAAAAGCAATGTTTTTAGATAAGGAGGACAATAACTTAGTAATAGCATTGGCCCCTCCGCCTCCTTTACCAGAATATGAAGCATGTGAACAGGTTAGTCCACCCCCACGATATCCTGCTGTCACTGAAAATAGAGACACTACAAAAGCAAAACCGTTTATTAGAGATCCCATCGAGACCAGGTCTCGAACACGGGCAGGTAACTCAAGTGAAGGCATTGAGTTATATCAAATGGTTAGGAATTCACGGGCTATGAGTGAAGAAGAAATATGCCCACTTATAGAAGTACCTAATCCTCAGGCAGGGCAAGAAGGTCAGGACCCAACTATTCTAGTGTATAGACCCTGGACTCCAGAAGATATCCGGAAAGCCACTGAGGGAATTCCCCATCCAAAAGTTAATTTCAGAAAGTTCTTAGAAGATTTACAGGGAATGAGGCTGAGTTATAATTTAAATGGAGAAGAGGTAGAAAAAGTAGTTAGACAAATTGTGGGACCAGATTGGCACATGATTAGTGGCAACTGGAATCCCCGTGACACTGTGCTCAGACCCCTCCCACATAGCAGCGCAGAGCTAGACAACAGAGTGAAAGGTCTTACAGGCCAAATATCTGAGAAATGGAAGCCTAGGGCAGACTGGACTTGCATTAATCAATGCATCCAACAAGAAGGTGAAACTGTTGACAGATATTATGCCAGATTATTTGAGTGTTTTAATAACCACTGTGGAATGCAGGTTCCTGAAGATCAGACACAAGATTCCCCATATGAACAGCAGTCAAAGAATGCATTTTTAAAAGGCAGTATTGCACCCATAAGCAGTTTTATTATGAAGCACATGGTAGATCATCGTACAAGCAGGTTACAGTCATTACTTGAATATGCTAGGCATGCTGAGAGGCATTTTAATAGCAAAAAGAAAAAGAAAGCCCAAGTATTTTCTGTAGAAGATGGAGCAGAAGTTTATGTAGTACAGTCCGGGAAAAAGGGCAAGAAAAATGCCCAGGGAAACAAACAATCTGATCAGCGATCAGAGGACTTTGAAGGGCGAAAGAAAAGGGGAGAATGTTTTAAATGCAGTAAAAAGGGACACTTGGCAAGGGATTGCAAGATAAACAAGAGGGCAACCATGGAGGAAGACAAGGAGGGTGAGGACTAACTATATGACAGTCAGGAATCACTAGAAGGGGATAGTAGAGAAAGAACAAATGAGAATGTGATAGAAGGAGTAGAGGATGTGATAGAAGAAATAGAGGAAGTGCGGGAAGTTACAGACAATGAAGAAAATTAAATATTTGATTTAGCTTTATTGAGCTTGGAGCTCTATTTAGCAGACACAAAACCAGAAGTTACACTTTTGGTGGAAGGGAGGGAAGTTAGATTCTTGTGTGACTCAGGGGCATCACGGACCCTGACACATCCCTCCAAACTGCCAGAAAATTCAGATTCACCTGATTACATACTAGTAAAAGCAGCTAATGGTCAGCTGTATCGGGAGCCCCTCTCCCGTAACATTGCAATAACTGATCCTGTTTAAGGATTGACCCAGAAAAGCAAAATTGTTGTTTCTGCAAAATGCCCAGTAAACCTCTTGGGCAGAGACCTTATGCAGCTATTTAGTATAGCAGTAGTTCCGACTATGCAGGGTATGGAAGCACAGCGACAAATTGATACCTTTGCAGTGCAATCGGAGGGTGAGATGTTTTATTGGTACAGCCAGGACTTGGCTAGAACTGGTCCAGGGGCAGTGACCGAAGAGCTGATGAACATAGCCATCAGTAAGTTCCCCTCCCTTGACATTGATAAACAACATTTGTTGCACTGTACCCGGTATTATTGTAACATGCCAGGACCTGATAATATGATCAAGAGTTGTTTAAAGATCATGCAAACAGATTGATGTTGCGTAATCTGTACTGGGACACAGAAGGGAACAGTGTAGCTAGCTGTTCATTGCCCCAGGAGTTCTTTGCACTTTATAAATCTAATCGATTACCACATGTTAGCTTAACTAAGGACAAGAATATAAAATGGGCAGACTTAGGAGAAAAAGTCACGAGATGGGAAAAACAGACAGAATTAGAACTGTCAGGACAGGGAATAGAAATTCAGAAGCTGAATTGGATAACTCAGACCCACCCAGCTGTACACTTGCAGTCTAGCAAGGACAGTTGATTAGCACTCCTATTAAAGGAGGAAGAGAATGCTTTACAGAATATACCAGAAACTCTTTGGTCAACAGGAAAGTCAGACGTAGGACTTATTCGTACAGCAGGGCCAGTTACTATCATGCCAAAGTCAGCATTTAGACCACAGAAAATACAGTATCCCTTAAGAAAAGATGCAGAGGTAGGAATCAAACCTATTATAGCAGCTTTACTTAAGGAAGGGGTGCTGGTGGAATCTCCCGATTCACCATGTAACACACCCTTATTTCCTGTTAAGAAAGCAAATGGAAAATGGCGTATGGTCCAAGATTTACAAGCTGTAAATGACGCAGTAACACCAAGGGCACCTACAGTGCCAGACCCACACACCCTATTGAATGATTTAAATCCTCAACAGAAATATTTTTCTGTGGTAGATATCAGCAATGTGTTCTTTTCGATACCAATACACCCTGACAGCCAGCATTGGTTTGCATTCACATTTCAGGGGAAAAGGTATACATATACGTGACTACCACAGGGATATTGTGAAAGTCCAATGATATTCTCACAAGAAATGGCAAGTAACTTGGTGGGATTTGCCCCACCAAGAGGCAGTCAGGGTTTACTTTATGTTGATGATATCCTGCTGGCAGCCCCCACCCAGCAAGATTGCAAAGAAGACACCATAGCGCTATTACAATTTCTAGCCACTGAAGGACATAAGGTAAACAAAAATAAACTGCAGCTTTGGAGAAAACAAGTTAAATACCTAGGATATGTAATATCCAAAGAGGGTAGAACATTAGATGAGGACAGAAAAGTAGCAATTTTGCAAGCACCAAAACCAACTACCAAGAAGGAAATGATGTCCTTCCTGGGTACGACTAATTTTTGCCTGAACTGGATTCCAAACTATGCCTTGGAATCTGCTCCGCTGACTGACTTGATATATAAAAAGCCTATGGCAGCACAGAATTTGTTACAATGGACACCAGAGGCAGAATCTGCTTTCTGCAAACTGAAACAGTTAATAGCGTCCTCATTAGTTCTGGGATTACCAAACTATCATAAACGTTTTTTCCAAACTGTAGATTGTAAGCAAGGTTATATGACATCAGTGTTGACACAACAGCATGGGGACAAGCAATGCCCTATTGCTTATTATTCATCACAACTAGACCCAGTGGCATGGTCTTTACCTCACTGTGTACAAGCAGTAGTTGCAGCTGCAATGGCAGTACAGGCTTCGGCCTCAGTAGTTTTATTCCACCCTCTCACTTTGAGAGTGCCTCATGCAGTTGCGATTATTTTACTGCAAGAGAAGGTAACATATCTTTCCCCTGCTAGGCATCTTTCCTGTATGACTATATTGTTGAGCCAACCTCATATGACAATTGAACGATGTACGACTTTGAACCCTTCTACCTTGATCCCGACTGCTGCAGATGGCACACCACACCGCTGCCTGCAGGTAATTGAGCAAAAGACACTGCCTAGAAAAGATCTTACGAATGTTCCCTTGGATGAAGCTGAGGTGACATACTACGTGGATGGATCGTGCAAAAGGGGTCCTGCAGGACAGAACCTAGTAGGATATGCAGTAGTTTCTGATACTGAGATTATAGAAGCGAAACCCTTACCACACAACGTATATGCACAGGCAGCAGAATGGATTGCCTTGACATGGGCATGTACCTTAGCAAAGGGTAAATGTGTGAAATTTTTACTGACAGCCAGTACGCTTTTTCTACTGTACATGTTTTTGCGCAACAGTGGAAAAACCGAGGAATGATAACATGTACTGGCAAACCTATTAATCATGCACAGTTTATTTTAGATCTTTTAGAATCTATTCAGTTACCTCAGAAAGTAGCTATTTGTAAATGCACAGCTCATACCAAGCAACAGGATAGGATTTCAAAAGGTAATGCGAGAGCTGATACAGCTGCAAATCAGGCAGCTTCAGAAGTATTTCTTTTGAATGAGGAACTACAACCCTCTGAGATTTTAGACTTAGACATGTTAAAGACAATTAGAGCACAGGTTCACGTTGATTCCGGTCTTGAACCTGTGATACGGAACGAGGAGACAGCTTCTGTGAGACCGAGAACAAGTGAACAACGGAATAAACAGCTTAGCATCGATTCTTTTGTAATTTCAAGTGAAGAAGAGTTGTTTGCTTTGGGAGAAGGTCTCCCTTCTTTTCCCTTACCCTTCAGACCTCAAGAAAAGAGAACTTGGTCCCCGTCGACGAGGACGAACAAAAGGAAGTTCGTAGAAGACACTATGCCTCTAACCAAGAAGGCATGGCGACCGAAGACATGAGTGGTAATGCTTTACATTCTGAGACATTCCATACAGAGAATTTAGTAGTGAATATCTCGAGTCATGTGTTAAGTGTTTTTGAGCATTCTGTTTTGAACAAGGGTTTGGGATTTATTCCCTCTTATAGCAATGATGTCACTGACATAATTGTGGAAGTCAAAATGTTTACAAGGAATTTGGCTCTTAAGTTATTATATGGTCAGCACAATGAGGAGGTTGTGAATCAATGTGCTATTTTTAGAAAACCATCTACATTTATTCCTCCCTCACATCCTCTTCTGGAAGCCTTTGAGCAAGCTGTGGAGGATGATTTATTTAAGTTATATAATGACAATCATGCTAAACCCCATTTCACAAATTTGACACAACATGAGAGAAAGGCGTTAGATAGTTTAAGAACTAATGGGACCATTACTATTAGGCAGGCGGACAAAGGTGGAGCTGTCGTTGTAATGGACAGCTCCATGTATAGCAGCAAGATGAATGCCATGCTATCTGATGTTGAGACCTACTTAGCAATACCAAAATATAGTTTAAATAGTCTCATTAAGAACGTCCACGCCACGCTATATGATTTGTTGTTAACTAGTGTGATTGATAATGATTTATATCAGTATTTACTTGTTGATAAACCCTTAGTACCATCCTTTAGAGGTCTTCCCAAGATACACAAGGACGAAAAAGATCCTCCCTTGCGTCCAATAGTATCTAGTCGAGGATGGCTTACTGAGCCTCTTTCTATTTACCTTGACAAGGCTCTTAAACCTATTGTTTTGAATGTCAAGCATATTTTGAAAGATACCATCAATTTTTTAGAGAATTTGGCAACCTTTGAGCAGTCCTTTTCTTTTAATGATGTTTGTATATTAGTATCATTGGACGTCAAGTCACTGTTCACTTCAATTCCTAACGATATAGGCTTAGAATACATTAGAGCATTTTTGACACACAGTGAGCTCACACCTCACATGGTAGATAGATGTGTATCCCTACTCGAAGTAATTCTTGAGAACAATGTGCTATGCTATGAGAACAGCTACTATTTACAAACCAAAGGAGTAGCGATGGGCACCCCTTGTGCCAACGCTTACGCTAATTTAGTTTTGGCACACTGGGAACAGCTTTTTGTGTTTAATCAAGATTCCATCTTTCCTGACTCATTGTTATTCTACAATAGATTTGTGGATGATGTCTTCCTTTTATGGGGAGGCACTGTTGAACATCTTTTAGACTTTATTGATTATCTCAATTCAACCACTGATTTTTTGAGTTTTGACTTTGCACATTCCTCTAGACATGTGGATTTTTTGGATGTGAGTGTGTTCAAGAACAGCCATAGTTTTGATACTGAGCTATTTAGGAAAGATTGTTGGAGGAATAATTTACTCCACAGAAATAGCATGCATCCTCAACACGTCTATAGGAATATTGTTCAGAACCAGGTCATGAGAGCCTCTAAATTAACTTCTACATATCCAGCATATCAAAAACAGAAGTCTGATTTAGTTACTAATTTTACTAATAGAGGCTATAACAGGAAATCAGTCCTTGAAGCTGTTTCTGAAGGTGACAACAAGAGGGACAACGAAGCCTTACCCATCATTAGGAGACGGGGTATCCAGAACACAAATTCTACTCAGGCAGTTAGACCTCAGACCAATAGGATCATGATTCCATATACTAATAATAATAAACATATTCTGAAAATTCTAAACAGACACTGGAATCTCCTTACGGTAGATGACAATATAAAATCTTTAGTTGACAATAGACCTCGAGTTGCTTACAAGAACATGCTGTCATTGAATAGGCTACTTTGTTATGACAAACCTCAGATGATTGACAGGACAAGTGCACGAATTGGTACTTTTGCTTGTCTTTCTTGCAAACAATGTAGACATATAGCTAACACTGACAAATTTCTACATCCTGACACACACAGGATCTATATTTTCAAACATGAAGCTAGTTGTAAGTCTACTAACTTAGTTTATCTAGCCGAGTGCCAAGCATGCAACAAGTTTTATGTAGGTATGACCACTTGTTAAGAACGCATAAGAGAGCATATTTATGCGATATCTAAAGGTAACATACTGAATGCCCTTGCAAAACATGTAGCTGAGGCAGGTGAAAATCATATCTTCAAATTTCTAGTCCTTGAACTGGTGAAGATAGATAGTAGATTAGGTAATGCTAAGAATAGGGTTGAAGAGAGAGAAGGCAAGTGGATTACTAAGTTGCAAGCACACAGGTTTGGGCTTAATGAAAGGCTTTCTATTAAGCCTTTTTTAGCCTCCAGACCATTAAAACATTGATGTTTATCTCTATGTTATTTTTATATAGTTGTTTTTGTATTAAGGTTTTTAACTATCATGTTTCGTTTACATGTTCTTATATGTTTTTATTCAGTTGCAATTTTATATAGTTTTGGGACTCAACTGTTTCTTTAAGTCAATTATGACATCATGCTATTGGATGTTTAAATGAGATTGTTTTCAGCAGCTTTTTATGTCTGATGAAGTTGGTGTCATACTACTACTCTGCTGCAGTTATTGTTGTCTACAATAAAAGAAGAGTTTATTCTACTAGTGATTTTCTTGGACTTATTCGTTGAATTTTGAGTATCAGCTTGTGGTGCACTCCCTATCCTCATTTTTTTCTACATGGTTTCAAATATTTGAGGGGAGTGCTTTACCTGGCAGTGTGTTTTTCTTTGTTTAATGTTAAAGACAATGCAGACACTCACTACGCAAGCTGAAAAACAAAGATGGGTAAAACGAGGAGCAATCCTCAAAAAGGGGCTGTACAACTCTAAAGAAGGGAAACCGATATTACCATCTAACTTGTTTAGATATGCAGTTTTGTTGAGCCATGGGCAATGCCATGTCTCAACAGGGGGGATGGTACAGCTGGTGAACCGAGTGTTCACGACATATGGATTCTTAAACTACTCTAAAAAATTTTGTTTGATGTGCCATATTTGTAACAAACATCATGCACAAGGGGCGTTAAAGCCCAAGCAAGGGAGCTTCCCTACACCACCATATCCGTTTCATACTATCTGTATGGATTTCATAGAATTGAACAAATGTGAAAATAAGAAGCATTGTCTTGTCATTGTAGATATGTTTTCCAGATGGGTGGAAGCCTTTCCGACCAAAAATCCAGATGCGGCTACAGTTGCAAAAATTCTTGTTAAAGAAATCATCCCTAGATTCGGCATTCCGGAAAGGATTTACAGTGACAACGGTACACATTTTGTAAACCAAACCATACAACAGCTAAGTAAGCATTTTGGTATTTCTTTAAAAAAAATCATTGTGCATATCATCCGCAATCTGCAGGGCTAGTTGAGAGGCATAATGGGATTTTAAAGAGTAAGCTAAGAAAGTTAATAGCAGAAACAGGAAGGAATTGGGTGTACTGTCTGCCCCTGGCACTGTTGAGCATGAGAACTGTTCCGAATGCAAAAGGATCGACTCCTTTTGAGAAACTATTTGGAAGGGCTTATTATATACCTCAGTGGAAACCTCTCATGCCCGCAGACCAGGAAGCCGACTGTACACTAGCAGAGTATATGAGAAATTTGTTGAATTCTAAACATCTGTTGCAGTCAAATTCTGTTTCAGATAAAGAACAAACCAAACCATCGGAAGTGGCAGTGATTCCCGGAAAGTGGATCTGGGTGAAGTCTATAAAAAAGAAGAATTGGATGTCACCAAAGTGGGAAGGTCCATATCAAGTGCTTCTGTCGACACCCACTGCAGTCAAAATCGCAGAGCGAGCTTCGTGGATCCACCTGACACACTGCAAACTAGTTAAGAACTTTGAACTGGACAAAAATCTTGTCACATGTCAAGAGTAAAAATAATAGAATCTAGAAAAACCTGAATATAACTTTCCGGAATAGTTGGAGAAAACAGGAATGCAGAACAACCATTTCCTCAGAAGTATTGCATAATCATTCTGTTAACTGTACTAGTGACAATAATCTTTTTGTTGTGGCCATTCCTTTTCCCAGCCACACAAACTGAACTGAATAAATTTGAAGAGTTGCACATAGACTGGCATCCAAACTTCAATACTTATCAGGCAATCAAATATGTGTATGCTGAGACTTTCAGTGTTTCGAATTGCTAGATCTGCACAGCTTTGCCAACAGCATACGGGGTGTTTTTGTTAACTTCAGTCCTCCTAGGGGTCAATGAGACCTGGGAAAACTTGATTCATGATACATCAACCATTACAGCACAAGATAAAATAGCATTACACTTGTCGGTTCCACAAAAGGGAACTGTGTGTTTTTATAAGAATGATACAGTTCAGGTGGGTTGGAGCAATTGCAATGTGACTGTTCCTTATAAATGCTACACTAAATGCTAACAACACAGGTTTTTATTGTAATACAGACTATGATTCATTTTTTAAATTGATGCACAAAACACTTGAAGAAGTAAAACATGATTCTGTTCTTTATAAACAACTGTCTATAACTGATAGAAAAATGTTTCATGCAGGGCAAGTATATATTCATAGTAAAGTTACTACTAAAGTAGAGGACTGTTATTTTGTATGTGGTAGGAAAGCATACAACTGGTTACCTGAGAATTGGTCCGGCAGTTGTTTTTTGGGCTACCTGGTTCCGGCCATATGACACACTGCAGTTTTGCCTCTAGGTAAAATTAGAAATGTTCGAGAAGCTGTCAAGAAGCCTGTCAATCCAGTATGACAACTCGATGAACCCTGGAAGAATCATCATGCTGTGGGCGATGGACTGACACACATGGACTTGAGTGATTCTGTTATATCATGGGCAGGCATATTACCAGCATATGGAGCAGTAAAATCGATCTGGGAGCTGAGAAAACTGTCTAAACTTCTCAAAGTAATGAGCAATGCAACTTTTTCCACTCTAGAATTGGTGACTGATGAACTGAATGCCATGAGAACTGTAGTGCTTCAAAACTGCATGGATCTCGACTTCACCCTAGCGGTGAAAGGCGGTACTTACACTTTAATCCAGGAGGAGTGTTGTTCGTATATTCCTGACCATAAACACAAGATAGACAATCACCTTGAGGTAATTCAGCAAGTGTCGGCCATGACCAAACCCACTGATGGACTTTTTCCAGAATTGGTTTGGGGGGGTGGGGTACTATCCTAATGAACATTCTGATTGCTATTTGTGTAGGAATGATCCTACTGGGAGCATATGTTTGCTGTGGCATCCCCTGCATGAAAAGACTGATTAAAGACTTTATAGATATGTCAGTTTCTGAAACCGTATATCAAAGTGCTAAGTTTGAAGAACTGTTGAAAAACTGAAATGCTTTCAGAAGTTTAAACTGAATGACTCTCTTAACTGCAAATCCTGAGTAGGAAGAGGTTAGGAGAAGAACAAACTGTTTATGCTTATTTTGAAAGTAGAATAAAGTATTAAAAGGGGGAAATGTTAGAAAAATATGTATTAGTGTTTGTATTAGTAATATGCTTAGTGCATTTAGGGTTTGAAAAGGGTTAACACATTTATTCTATTTCACACTGCATAAATCTGTACAAACTGCAGAAGCTTTCCAATCTTGTATTGTCATGAAATATGCACAGTTATAATCTTTGCTTATGCTTTGGAAATTTACAGGGAAGCAGATAATCTCTGCTAACATCAGGAAATAATAAATAGATGTATTACTTGTACTAAGGTCATGAGATTTAGACAAGGAGTTCCGCTTATGCTGTGAGAAAATACACAGCTGCAGAAGCTACTGATAATAAGAAACAAAGACTGCTTGAAAATATGAACTGCAATCAGTGCTTACTTGTGCTTAAGCTAGAAAAGTACCTTGACTTGTAACATATGTATTAGAACTATGCAATAGAAGCTTGTAGCAGGCTAAAGCCCACAAGGTCAGGTTGTTTTTCTCAAAATGTTTTTCATAAATCCGGTCATGTCAGCAGAAAATCTGAGTAACATCTGTTGTAGAACAATTCAGAAAGTTGTGTTTGATTACGTCAATCATAGAAGGCAATGTCTTGTAGAAAAGTGTAAGAATAGCATGCTTCCTGTTAGCAGTTAGGCAAAATCCTGTATTTGCATGTTTTTGTCTCCTTGCAGCAAGTTATTAAAGTGCCTTATCTGAACCTTACGTGAATTGGTCTTTGAAGTTTTTTCCTTTGACAGGAAGTCTCTGGGGCAGGAATCTATCCCTCCAGCATGTTCTGTTTATTGTGGTGACAAGTTTTAGGGCCCTGGAGCATGTGGTTCAGAGAGATTGGGATCTCTTTAAGTCCAACAGCTCCGGGTTTGACATAGCTTTGTATGTTCGGCAGAGATCACCTCTGAGTAGGTGATATGTGACAGAGTAGAGCTGGAGTTTTTTGAGATGGTCTGTGTATGGCATCTGTTTGAGGCCAGTAATCCTCTTAGTGTGGTATTTCTGTGGCCTTTCCAATTGTTGTAGGTGTCTTGTGAGATACATGCTAAATGGGGCATTGTACTCTATAATGGGTCTGATGAAGGATGAGTAGAGAGGAACAATGACCTCCTTTTTTCTACAGGAGAACCCTTTTGTGATGAGGTGTGCCATGTAGAAAGATTTCCTGACTACTGTGGTGATGTGGTTAACAAAGGAGACACTACTGTCCACCTGTGTCCCGAGGTCTCTTATCACATTTTCAGTGTTTAGTGAGCTACTCTCTATGTGGTAGTTCATGGGTACAGAGTTTTTCCCAAAGGGGATGACAGTGCACTTCTTGGCATTGAGCTTGAGGCCATGACTTTGACACCAAGTATCTGTCTCTGTGAGGCCCTTTTGTAGAATGTCTACATCATTAGGTGATTCTATTATGGCTCCCAGTTTGCAGTCATCTATGAACTTTGTTAGCCAAAGACCTTCTGTGTTTGCCTGCACTTCAGAGAAGTAGATACCGAACAGGACAGTATCCAGAACTGAACCCTGTGGTACTCCACTCATCACTGGTCTGAAGTCGGACTTGGAGTCAGCTACTTTTGCTGTGTGGGTTCTGTCAGTGAGCCAGTTGGCCACCCATCTTGTGACATTGGGATTTATGCCCAGTTTATTGAGTTTATCTATAATTCCAGACTGGGGGATGGTATCAAATGCCTTGGCGAGGTCAAGATAGGCTGTGTGCACTACCTTGCCCTCATCTACAGCTTTAGTGACTGCTTCAACGAAGTCAATCAGATTTAGTAGACATGATCTACCTTTTAAAAGCCCAAACTGAGTGGGGTCCAGGGTTTGGAGGTTACCTATGTCTTTGTTTATAAGCTCCAGGCTGATACATTCCATGGCCTTGCAGACCAGGCTTGTCAGGCTAATGGGGAGGTAATTTCTGGGGTCTGTGGTGGCACCCCCTTTGTGAAGTGGGATAACCATCACTGTGCACCATTCAGTAGGCACATAGCCTGAGGTGAGGCTATGATTGAACATGGTACTTAGGTGGGGTGCCGGTTCATTCTGTAGTTCATGCAGTACGCAGCCTGGGATGTTGTCTGGTCCCATGGATGCTATGTTCTTGGTTTTGGAGAGTGTGGTCTTTACTTGTTCATCCATGATTACAGGGGCTTTGCATTCTTCCGGTATTAAGATGGGCCCTTTGGAGGGTGGGGATGGGGGATTAAAGTTAGCACTGAACCTATCTGCCAGGATGTTGGTAATATCGGTTGGTTCTGTATATTTAATGCCATTGTGCTGTAGCTCAGAGCAGATCTGAGTGTTGCCATTGAGATTCTTGACATAGCTGTAGAATTCTTTGTGGTTGTCTTTGGAATCAGTGGTGATTTAATTTCCATAACTGGCTTTGGAGGATTTTATGAGGGATCTCAGCTTCTTGCTGAGGCTGACCAGGGAGTTCCTCCAATCTTGGGATTTTACACTTTTTTGCAACAGCTTCTTCCTTCTGTTGTAGAGTTTGTTTATGGCAGGGGACCACCAGATTGACTTCCTTTTTTTCAAGGATAGTGTTTTGGTTCTGTTGGGGATGTCACGATCCATGCACTTGTGTATGTGCTTATACAGTGCATTTGTGTAAGATTCAGCAGTGGTACCTCTATTTTCCATCTGTACGGGTGTTGTGAAGTTTGCCACTTCTTTCTTAAGAAGAATGACGTTGGCTTTGGAGTAGTTTTTGGCAGTGGTTTCCTTAATGGGGGGTGCGGTGGGATATGGATGTCTAGTGTGATTAGCTTGTGGTGGCTCTGACCAGCGAGGAGTTGACCTCTGGCATAGAACATCTGTTACCCATATTGGTAATGACCAGGTCCAGGATATTGCTGCCCCTGGTGGTGGTGTGGACAAGCTGATCCAAGGCATTGGAATTTATGAATTCCAGAAAACATTGAGCGAATGAGTTGGTACATGAGTAGTTTTCCCAGTTGATGGCAGGGTAGTTGAAATCACCCATCATTAAGGTATTAGGTTGTACCTTAATATTTTCCAGTATCTTAAGAAATGAAGAGTGAGAATCCTGGGGCATGGTAGGAGATCTGTAACAAGCTACAACCTGCATTGCAGTCCTGCCCAGTGTTAGTTGCACATGGATAATTTCAGATGCATTATGTTCAGCAACTAGCCTGGAGGTGCGGATATCCTTAATGAATATGGACATGCCTCCACCTTTAGTGTTTTGGTCCAGGTTAGGTGGCTGAAAGGTGTGGTAGGAATTAAATCCTTGTAATGCAGGGGTGCTCTCTGGAGCCTTGAACCACGTCTCTGTCACTGCACAGATGTCGATGTTTTCCATTTTAAGGAGTGCCTCAAGTAAGTGCATTTTGAGGTTTAGACTTCTAGCATTGAGTAGGATTACCCTCAGAGTTTGCTTGCTTGTACTTGTTATGGTGGTGTATTTAGCATTTGAACCTTGCCTAAAAAAGGCATTATAGGGGTGGCAAGAGCCTTAGCCAGTATCTGGAATCCCAGGGGTGACAGGTGCAGGCTATCTCTGGCAAAGCATCATGGCCTGACGACCATGTCATCCAAGGCAGACAGATACTGGATCCCCTTAAAATGACACCAGAAGCTTAGCCAATTGTTGAAGTCAATAATTTTGTCCTTGTACTGTGGTATCATTCTAGGCGATGGCAGGATGCTACTCAGGGCTAGGGTGATATCCGCTTGGGCTACAAGATCGAGAGCTCCTCCATGTCTCTTTTCATGTAGTCCAGGGAGGTACGTCTCAGGTCATTCACACCAACATGGACAATGACAGAGTCATATTTGTACTTGTTGTGAAGTGACCTGAGTGCATGCATTATGTGGTGTATCTTGACACTTGACAGGCAGCTGACAGTAACTTTCTCCTTGTTTACCCTGGTGAGTGGGACATCAGTGTGCCTGACTTTAGAGTCACATATGACTAGTATGTTGGGTATGTTGTTTTGCCTTATAGGCTGAGGTTGAGTGGCACACTGATTTTGTGGGCTATGTGTCATTTGGGTAGTGTTGGGGGAGTGGTGGTTGTTTGTGTTTCAGCTTGGGAGGTCTCTATTGCTTGGGCAGATTTTTGAGAGCCTCCATGAATTGTGGGTGTGTGCTTTGTGTTTCTATGTGTGGGTTTTGGTAGTGTGGGTTTTGAAGGACTATGTGTTGAGTGTGGTGTGGTGCAGGTGTTAACCTTCTCCTCTTGACTGTCTAGTCCAGTCTTGGCTGGAGAGAGCTTGGCTTCCAGTTTGGCTATATAAGTGCATCTCTCACAGGTTGTAGTGTTGGGTGGTAGGAGAGGGTTGTCAGTGTACATGAGTCAATTGCTACATTGCCCCAAGATGCCCAGATTCATCAGGTGGACAGGAGAAAACACCAAGAGCTGACCCATGTACATGCCTGGATAGGTGCTTATTAATTTAAGTACTAAGAACTGTTTTCCTCTTGACAAGTGAGAAAAGTCAAATGCTGTAATAATTTGTAGTTTATCTAGTGCTTACAACTAGTTCTGAACAAGTGCTGAGCACAAAGAAACAGTTTTAAGTACTGAAACTAAAAAACTGGCTAGTTCTAGCTAAATTTAGCTAGATTTAGCACCAATCCCAAGAAGAGAAGCATGCCATAGGCTGTTTGGTGATCCACAGTCCTGTCCCAGATGATGCAAGGGTCTGCAGGCTTGTAGCCTTTTTCTGGTAGTTGCCTCAAATAGCAACCAGACCAATAAGGTATGTTAAGCACAGACACTCACTCTCCAACCAGAAAGGGTCAGGAATCAATGCACTCTGCTCCTACTCTCACCAGGATCAGAATATAAGCACAGATTCCAAGCTGTCACCTATAAAGCAATTATTAAGCTTTCTGGTGATCAGCAGTCTCCAGAAAATAATGTAGCTGCACTCCTTCTCTCATCAATGAAACAGAAGCACTAATCCCAAGATGACTACTGAGAGGAAGAATGTGGTCTCTACAATAATTGTCTTGTAACAGATGCTTAAAGGTAAGATAGAAAAAAATGGTTTATCCTAAACACTGCAGTGTGCACTAGAGGAGTTAGATGTGAAAATAGGTAACTTAAGTTTTACCTGTCTAAAAGTTAAGTTTTAGTGGAGAGTCACTATTTTTAAAACAGCAAGATAGTTTGAAAGGGGTGGTCACTTTTGTATTATGGTACTATGGAATACAGTAGGATGGCCAATAAATTTAAATAGTTGAAGGGGAGTGATTTCACAAAATGATAATTTTGTGCTTACTTACACCATCCAGTAAAAGCAGAGAGGAAATGAAATATATGGTCATAGGAAGTTACTAGGCTATTGACCCTGAGGCCCTTACAAGCCTAGCCAAGAATTTAGCCCATGTTTCAACAAGTCAGCACCCTATGCCATTGTCCAGCAGGGACACAGCTGGAATCTCAGAGGTGTACTTTCTGTTCCCCATCCAGTTATCCAGGTTGCACTTAAAAATGTTTAATGAGGTACTCTGCTTGACGTGGAGAGGGAGTCTATTCCACAAAAGGTGGAGTCTTTGGGACACAAATATGTCAAGCCAACAAGTCCTACTGATGTCACAGACCAGGTTGAGGTCGCACATGTGGGTTACTCAAGTGGATCTTGATTTGCAGATATGCAGCAGCACCATCAAGACGAGTTCTGAGATTGCTTTGTATGCCAGACAGAGGTCACCTCTGAGTTGTCTGTATGAGACAAAGTAGAGGGACAGGACCTTTAGCCTATCTATGTGGGGTTGATGTTTGAGGCCCTGGATTCTCCTGGTGAGGAACCTCTGTGGTCTCTCCAGCTGCTGCATGTGCTTTGTGAGGTACATGCCAAAAGGGGCACTGTACTCAATAATAGGTCTTATAAAGGAAGAATACAGGGATGTTATGACCACCTTGTCCCTGGATGAGATAACTTTACTTATGAGGTGGGCAATGTAGAAAGCTTTCTGTACAACAGAGGCAATATGGTGGTCAAATGTCAGTTTGCTATCAACCTGGGTGCCCAAGTCCCTCACAACTGATTGTGCACTTAGGACCTTGTTATTAATGTGATAATTTGTGGGGATATCACTCTCCTCAAAGGGAATGACGATACATTTTTGGCATTCAGTTTGAGGCCATGTTTCTGGCACCAGTCATTTATTTGAGTGAGACCCTCTTGAAGGATGTCCACATCACTAGGGGAATTGATGACAGCACCCAGTTTGCAGTCATCTGCAAACTTGGTCAGTCATAGCCCACTGGTTTTGACCTGCACCTCAGAAAAGTATATCCCAAGCAGCAGAGGCCTCAAGACTGATCCCAGGGGTACACCGCTCATTATGGGTCTACTGCTTGAGGTGGCTTCCATTATTTTGACTAGGTGGGTTCTATCAGTGAGCCAGTTTGCTACTCATCTGGTAACATATGAATTGCTGCCTAGTTTAGAGAGTTTATCTCTTATACCTGAGTGGGGAATAATATTAAAGGCTTTGGCCCGGTCAAGGTAGGCAGTGCGCACCATCTTCCCCTCATCCATGGTCTTGGCGACTGTCTCAAAGAAGTACACCAAATTTAACAGGCATGATCTCCCCTTGATGAAACCAAACTGTGTGGGATTGAGTGTCTGGAGGTTGCCAATGTTCTTGTTAATGAGGTCCATGATAATCTGCTTCATGGCCTTGCAGATCAGGTTAGTTAGGCTGATGGGTGTATAATTTCCTGGATTGGTGGACGCTCCACCTTTGTGTAAGGAATATGATGATTTGTGTCTGATATTTTTTGCCTCTTCCTCATAAAATATGTCATTCTCTGCCAACTCATTGAGGACTGAAGTCATTAAATAACCCTAGAAATCTGAGTTCCAACTTCATATCCTTCAGAAAACTCAAAAGAATCTCTTTAGTTGCTACCATTTGCTCCCCCCATATTTCTGAGAAGGACTCTGTAGCGAAGTTTTTAATTCTTCCAAGACATTATACTCCCCAGAACCTTTTTTCAGTTACGTCTTTTTCCCCATCACATCTCCAACACAGAAAAAATCTTTGAAGTCTGCTTGAGGTATAACAATACCATTGCTAGCACATTCAAGCAAAATTCCTAAATTTACTGGACCTTGTTACATACTTGGGAGCCATACATATGTCGTCTCAATGTTCCCTTGTAAAATGATTTTCCAGTCTCTCTTCCCAATCTTTTCTAACCTCCTGACTGATTCTCATAGTTATTATGCAATATTTTATATGGCCTACTAATTATCCCCTTTTTATTAGCAGCCCCTTTTCTAGACTTGACTAAAAACTCTACCAGAACAATTCTTTCACTTAGGACTCCTTATCCCTTTCTCTTTGTCTGTACTCTAAGATCAGTCCCTGGTAGTAAAGGCAGTCTCTAGCCTGCAGTCCAAACTTCCTCTTGGCCTCATCCCGCTCTATTACCTTTCCTGTACCCTTACTTGCAGTTATCCCTATTGGCAAAATCTCCTTTCCCCAATCATGTGTTGGCTTAATTCTTAGAATACTTTCTGCTGCTTTACACATATAATATTCTGCATGGTAGTGATTATTCTCATTAAGGATTTGCATCTAAAATCCCACTCTTTATTTCTTGAACTCCCACCTACTTTCTCATCAACAACCCATTCCACTTTGAATTATAACCTTGTGTCAAATATCCCTTCAAATCAAGTAATCTTAATTCTCATTAAGGATTTGCATCTAAATCCCACTCTCTATTTCTTGAACTCTCACCTTCTTCCTCATCAACAACCCTTTCCACTTTGAATTATAACTTTGTGTCAAATATCCCTTCAAATCAAGTAATCTTAAATTACCTTGTTCTACTGTGAGGATTACCTTATCTTACTTATCTCTTGTCATCTTTCCCTCCCAGATAAATTCATTCAACTCTTTAATTATTGTGCACAGCCTTTCCTCTGGTTGCAAAATATGCCTAACCTGTATATAAAACTAAATTTATTAAAAATGTTTTCACTGCTTATATCTATCCATATCCATAAACAAGAGCTTCCAGGTTCTCATTTCTTGTGTTATCTTTTGTTAAGTCTCTTCCCATATATCCTTAGCTGCCATAACAGAAGCCTTTTTATTTCATACTCTTAAATACTTGCTGAATGATTTAGTGAGTGGGTACATAGTTTACAGCTATAGACCACCAACAACAGTGGTATTTTCTCACATTCTGCTTCCCTATGGATCATCATTGTTTTATTAATATTGTCGAATGTTTGCCTCTCCTCCACAAAAACACATTGGCCCATATCTATTAAGTTTGGCAACATCTTTGCCACTCTGTTAGCTAGTATAGATGAACAGTTTGTAATCATGGTTTAAAATTGACATAGATCTATATGAGGCTGAGTCTGATAGGCCTTTACCCTCTGAGTAATATGTCCACTACAGGTCTACTATATTTGCTTGAAGTCTGAGAATATCGTATTCGATATTCTCAACATGAGTATACCGAAAGCGCAAAACATTGAAAATGTAAATGTAAATCTCCGTAGGTGGGGATTTCTGTTTACTTCAATGTAGTGCGATCTCGGAGTTGGTATATTTAAGTAGCTGGGGGTGCACCTGCACTAGTTTAAATTTTTTTTTGTGTATTTTTTTTTTTTTTGGGGATTCAATTGTTTAATAGTTTGATGCATATGGTTCGATCCATATGCATTCGAGCTATTAAACTTTCGAGGTCCTAAAGTAGACCCGTTCACTACAGTTTCCTTCCAAGATATTGGTGCAACCCCTCTTTTTAAATACTATTAAACAAAATCTTCCAGAGCTTTATCACTTTTTCCAAGATTTCCACAGGAATACCATCTGTTCCTGGAGACTTCCCTGCAGATTGATTATGCATCACTATTTTTATTGCATCTTCTCCTATCTTAACTATTAGTTGTTGAGCCTCAGCTTCTTCTAATCTTGGCATAATTAAGTTTTCTGCAAATAGGGTCGTAGGTTAGTACTAAGCTAACTGCCCTTACGAGCCATTTTAAGCCTAGCCAATTATTTCTTGTGAGACTCAAACCCTGCACATTATGTTTGTAAGGCAAATACCTTAACCATTAAGCCACCCTCCAAACATTCCATTTGTGGTACTTCTTGGGTTCCACATTCCTCTACTTTGTATAAATTTTCATAAACTTTCCAAAATACATCTAATACCTCTATAGGATCTATTTTATTTTTCCTGTAATAAGCTCCCTAAGTTTGGCAACAACCCTTTTAACTTTCTGTTGCCTAAGTCTCTGTGCTAAAAAATTTTGTGCTGTGGAGTTGTCAAAAAATAGTTGCTTAACAGCACTTTTTCTAAAGACCCGTGCATTATCAAAATGCTCCGTAATCTGTATTTCCTCCTTTCTTGTTCTTTGAGACTCTTCTTATTCTACAATACTTTAACTTTTGTCAACCCCTCTAAATAATTATTACTTCTTAACCATATCTCTTTGTCTTTTATTTCTACCCCATTTTAAACTCATTTTCCTTTTTATGCTACTTACTAGCTATTCCTACTATAGAATTTTCTATTTTCTCTAATAACTCTCATACAATTTCCACTACCCATTTTTTAAATTATTCTCTTTTTAACAGGTTAGTGGGCAAGCACCAGTGTCTATTTTTTACTTTATTACCTTGTATTTTTATCTTAGTTTTTACCAGGACATGATCTAAAATAGTTATTAGATGTGTGTCAAAGCTTTCAATTAAATGCACATTTTCCTGTGAAATATAATTTCTGTCCAGACTAGCCCAGTTATTGCACCTTGGGGAATGATAAGTAAATTCTGTCCACATTCATATTACTGAGTTCACATCTTCCATAGCAACTATTTTCATAAATTTCTTCAGAAATTCATCCTCTTTTGTTATATTTTCTCTTCCAGGTCCCACTGACACATCCTCACTACTGCAAATCAAGTTTCAGTCCCCACCTATATGTAATATTCCATCCTGAAAGCTAATTATTTCTCCCCAAAATTTCTTAAACTCCATCTGTGCACTCTGTCTTCTATAGGCTACTGAGAGGCAATCTATGCCTGGCACACAAGGCATCCTTGGATTCAGCTGTAGTGGACCTTTTGCACATCTATAAAAAGAACAGCATCAGAACCACTAGATCCAAGGATTAACATTTTGTTTGTGACATAAATAGACATGGCAAGACAGATATGTGGCTCAGAGGATCCCATGCTCTAGAACAGGTTCTCCCATCCATGTGAACCAGAGTCCATCCCTAACCCTATTTAACCGTAACCTTGACCAATGAATGTTTCTGACAGAGGCAGACAGTAATGCCCAAACTAACATAATCCCACATAAACTCTAAAAACATCCTAATAAATATAATCTCTCCTAATAAACATCCAGGATTCATAGGGACACAGTTGGGTTGAATTGCACTGAAAGGTTTATAAAGGCTCTGGTGGTCGTTAGCCTGGTATATAACAATGAACCTATGAACCTATAATAGCAGTTTCTGGTGGAATATAAATACATGCCAGCATAAACTTCCCTTGCCAATAGCCCCTTATTACCACATATCTGCCATTGTTGTCTTTTTTTCCTGTTCTGTCTCTAATGGAGCCTTTTCCTTTGTCCCCCAAATTCTGCTGAATATCCATCCTGAAATCCTTTCTTTGTCGAATGTACATGTTCATTTCTTTCCAAATGTGTCTTCTGCACCATTGCTATTTTCACTCTGCATTTCTTAATATAGTTCAGTTTCTCTTTCCTTGTTGTCTATACCTGTAAGGTGATTTCTATTCCAAGATACTATGGAGAGAGTAGCCATTATGATAAAAAACTATTGTTCCCACTTATTATACATGACAGTATTTTTTTAAATATATATTTCTAACTTTTGTCTTACATGCACATGCTAATGTTTGTCATGCTGGTCTTTTATATAGTTCTTTCTTCTCCTCTCCATTTAAACTTATGTCAAATTTGCTTTAATGAAAACCCTCAAACAAAAAGCTAAATACATTTTCAGAACACCTCCATCCTGTATTAACTTAGAACAAACATACACATTTATGCACATTTCCAACAGATGAAATTTAACCCTCCAAATAGATACAGTTGTCCCAAACTGACAGCTGCACCCCTACATCTTTTATGCATAAGAACTCCTCCCATGCATTGTATCCAATTATATTTTTTTTCCAGAGTTGCTACATCTCAGGGAATAGTGCAAATCTCTGAGATGCAGCATGTTTAGTGAAAACTATTTGGAATGATAAGCTTTAACTATACATTTGGCAAAAACAATTTTGTGTTTTGCTCTATATACTTTTTAATGGGATTTTGTTATGAAATCTGAAAGCAAACACAGACACATGCAGTTCTCTACAAAACACCTTATATTTACTCCATAACCTACTTAACATCAATCATATCTGTCAGGAGCCAGCTTGGAGATATAGAAGAATAAAGCTCTGACTATGGCTCAGATGACCTAGTGGTGATTAGTAACCTCAGCAATAAAGCAGAACTAGCAAGTAGGATAGGCATGTCTATCCCAGGTTGGTGGGGAATGCTGGTAGTGGCAGATGTTCAGTGCCCTGGTGTAGGCTGTGGCTCAGACAGACTGCCAGGCTGGGTATGTGGGATGGCTGAAGAGGCACAGCTGTTCAATGAACCAAGGCATGCATGCTCTCAGACCATACCTCATTACTTGCCAATAGCATCAGTGTGCAGTGAGTCAGACTTGGGAGAAACATTTTGATATAGTTATCTGCATATGTGATGCTGCCAGCCCTGATATCCTCTGTGCCTTCTTCCTGGACCAATTTTGGTGATAGGCAGGGTGGGGTGATAACAGTGGCCACCCCAAATGTCCCAAACCCCTGTCCTCCCATTAGGTGGGGTTAGGAGAAAGTTGAAGCCATGGGAGAGAGTGAACCTAGCAGCTGATTATTTTTTCCTCTTGGTACCCTTTTTCCCTTCTGTGGATCATCATCCATTAGAGAGAAAACTAAGCAGCTGACGATCAACAAAAAAATGGCAAGGGAAAATCCATAAATACCCACGTGGCCAGTCATTCCCTTATCACCAAGGCTGAGATTCAGCCAAGAGAGGCTATTGTTAAGGTAGCCATCAGAGGTGGTTTGAGGGCTTTTTCTTTTATGACTCTACTTTACTCTAGATGTTTCATCAGTCAGCAGAATGGGGACATGCAACAGGCTGGCTGGGCTAAACACCCCTCTCTTCTGCAAGGAGAAATTAGCAACAAGCAGATCTGCCCCCATCCCTAAAGCACAGAAAGTCATCTCCTTGGTCTCCACCACACAAATCCCACTTCACTTTATGCCGTCCCCTGTTCCCACAATTGTCCCTTTTACATGGGAAAGGCATGTAAGCTATGCCCTTCTCCCCTCTCCTTCCTTGTCTGCTTAACTCCTCCAGTACAAGGCTACTAACTGAACCCAGGTCAACTGGGTTGCAGTCAGGACTCCACTCCTCTGCACCACAGAGACAGGCATCTTTTTACCTTTCTCTGAAAGTGCATCACCTAACCACTCCTGAAATAATTCCCTCTCCTTCCCATATAGCTCATCATGAAATCCTGGAATATCTCCTTAATGTTTTCTCCTCTGACTACTTTATTACCATATCTACCTTTTATTGCCAAATTCACACCTGCTTTCATTGTTCTTTCAACTTCCAGATAAATAACTTCACATTAATTTCCTCTTGGTCCACCACTGGCCTAGGACCACTACACCCTAATTCCACTTCCATGACTCTCTTCATCTCTGTTTATATTCTCTAAAAACTCCTTAATTCTGACCCATAGTTTTCCCTTCTCCCGCCACAACCTCAACTTCCGTAACCTTCTTTGGCCTACCCATCTTTTCCTTCTATTTATTAATTACCCCTGCATAAACCATGATTCTCCTCCTCCACACTGACTTAATCTAATCCCATGTTCTCACAATCCCCTTTCCTGGGGGAATTTACACCACCACTTCTTTTTCCATCTTCTCCAATTGTGCAACCTTGTGTGCCTCTCTCAATTTCCCAGGATTCAGTCTCTATCTTTTGCCATGAATTTCACATACCTCCCATTAAGTATTGCAACAGGATGATCTGAAATACACCTCATATGTAACGTTCTCCATTTTCACCTTTCTGTTATAGCTAGATAATCCAACAACCTGTCAGACTAACTAGCATGGCAGCAAACATTTTCTGAATATATAAACTCCAACTTTCTCCAACTTCTGTATCCATCTCTCAATATTTTGACATTTCACAAAAACCTCTGCCTGTCCATGTAGGTAGTTTAATTATGGAACCTGAGAATATATTGAAATCCCAGCCTCATACTATTATGTCCTACTTCTGTATGTTCCAGGAACTTTCTCTAATATTTCTTTAAAAAAAAACACCTTTATTAAGTATCACAAGACACAGATACATGCACATTAATAGAAAAGAAAGCAAATCATATTAACATTTCTTCATGATGTATACATTGCATATATGCTTTCTTTCTTTATAACAACTGTCATTCATTAGATTACATAAAATGCTTAATTCATGACGTCCCTTAAACATTGCTGCTTCTCCATAACATTGTTCTGCATGTTTTGTTAATGCAAATTCTATTTATTTTGGTGTAATTTGCTCCCTCCCTTCTTAAAGATCCCACTTCTAGTTCTTTTATCTCTTTAACAATATTCAATACTTCGATTACCGTTGAATTAAATTTGATTTCAGTTTTCTACTAACTGCTTTTTTGGCAGACAGTAGCATGAAACTTAATAACACCTTACTTTGTCTAAGCAATTTAGATTGTGTGTTCTAACCTGAAGAAAATGTCTTAAAGCCATTTGCTCACCCTGTATGTCTAATAGAGTACTCTGTAGGGACATTTTAAAATATGCCAGTTCACTACACTCTCAAATAACATGTTCCCACTTACCTCTCTCTGTTTCCCATCACACCGCCAGCATTTGCAAGTTATTGGGGGAAACATTCTCTGACGTCTGCTTGGGTTATAAAAATACCTATGCAAAAACTTCTAAGCGAAAATCCTAACCCTTCTGGACTGTTGCATCCTTGTGAGCCATAAATATATATATATCCTTCCATTATTCCTTTGTAAACTGTTTTCCTATTGTCTCCTCCTAATTTCTTGTAGCCTCCTTTGATTGATTGTTATAGTTATTGTGCAATATTTTATATGCCCTGCTAATTATTCATTTTTTAACAGCCGCTTCTGTTCTAGACTTGATAGGTCCATAGGTGTGTACCAGCCTAACAACCACTAGGGCCTTTTTGAGCCTAGCCATCCATCCCAAATCTTTGACAACTTTTGGTACCCTTAATGAGTGCAAGCAAAGGCTTGGCAGATAAAACATTTACAAGCAGGAGCCTGTGAAATAAACCATTTACAGGTTCCCTGTGTATATTAGAGACAGAGGTGCCAAACCAGGGCTAAATTTCCTATTGTACATGTCACACTTGAATTGGGTTGGGGGTAACTGCTTCACATGGATGGGGAGCCTGTTCTAGAGAAGGGCAGTCTCTGGGATATGCATGTGTCTCTCCAGCAAGTCCTATTTATATCACATACAAGGGTTTAGTGTTTAGAAAAGGTAATTCTGGTGTTGTTTGTTTTGTGGATATGCAGGAGATCCATCAGAGTGGGGTCTGACCTTGTCTTGTATGCAAGGCATATATGTCCCCTCAATAGCCTTTATGGAATACAGGGATAGAGATTTAGGTGGTCTTCAGAGGACATTTTACTTATGCCCTGTATTCTTTTTGTGAAGAACCTCTGTGGATGTTCCACTTGTTGGATGTGCCAAGCTACATACATACCAAAGGGGCATTGTACTCAAGGATAGGTCTGATGAATGCTGAATACAGTGAAATAAAGACTCCTTGAACCTATTTGCTATAACTTTGTTTATACATTGCATAACACAGAATGATTTCCTCACTACTGTAGACACTTGATGGTCAAAAGCTAGATTACTGTCTATGTGTGTCCCTGAGTCCCTAACTATAGAGTTGACTCTTAGGGGTGTGCTGTCAGTATGACAGTTACCAGGGGTGTATAACTTCCTGATGGATACTATTATGCATTTCTTGGCATTTAGTTTCAGTCTATGGCTCTAACACAAGTTATTTGTCTGTGTCATCTCTTTCTGGGAAACATTAATTTCAGTCGGGGATTCTGTGACTGCTCCTAATTTGCAATCATCTGCAGATTTGGACAGCCAGAGGCCCGGGTCATTGGCCTTAACTTCAAAGAAGTAAATGCCAAAGAGGAGTGGTCCCAGGACTAACTCCTGATGGACTCTGCTTGTGATTAGCCTCTTTGTAGAGGCAGACTCCCCAGTTTTAACTTCCTGGGTCCTGTAAGCAAGCCAGCTGGCTATCCACTGGGTGACATAAGGGTTTATACCTAACTTCTAGTGGTTGTCAACAATGCCCAAGTGGGGTATTGTGCCAAATACCTTGGCCAGGTCGAGGTGGAAAGTGTTAACTGTTTTACCCTTATCCATTGCTTTGGTGACGTTCTCAACGAAGTCCACCAAGTTGAGTAGGCATGACCTACACTTGACAAAACTAAACTGGGTTGGGTCCAGTGTCTGGAGGTTTCATATGTCATTATTGATCATTTCCATGATAATTCTTTCCATAGCTTTATATGAGACCAGTGAGACTTATGGGTCTGTAGTTTCAGGGTTTGTAGATGGCCCATCTTTGTGCAGAGGGGTGACTGTTGCTGGTCTCTGTTCATGATACACAAAGCCTGTTTTGAGGCTATGGTTAACAGCAATTCCAGATGGCCAAATTGGTCATGCTTTATGCTATTTAGAAGGCATCCTTCAGTATTGTCTGGGTGCATCAATGCAGTGTTCTTGGTTTTAGACTAGATAACATTAAGTTATATTTGATGATATTTCCTGATGTGAGGTTGAGTGGGAGAGAGGTGTAAAGTTAGAGCTGGAGTTTTCTGCCAGTAGTTTTGCTATATCTTCTGGCTCTGTATAGGTGACTCCATTTACAATGAGCTCTCCACACAATTGTTTATTGCCTTTGAGTTTGCAAAGATAGCTAAAGAATGTCTTGTGGTTGTTCTTAGCCTGGGAGGCCAAATTTACCTCAAATTTGGCTTTGGTAGACTTTATTTTTCCTCTAAGTTGTTTGTTTAGTTTGGTGAGGGTGCTTTTATCTTGCTGGGTGCTACACCTCCTAATTTATGCCATTTTTTTCTTTCTTCAGTTATAGATGCTATTGATGTTGTAATTTCACCAGGGTGGCTTGTTTTTTGAGTTAGTTCTATACTTATTCCTGGTGGGTACAGCTGCCTCTATGCGGCTATTAGCATACACGTGTAGGGTTCCTTTGAACAGTTCCATGTAAGCAGCAGTGTTCCCAAGGTTTATGTAGGCTTTAAAATTTGCTCGGTTATCACTTAGTAGTAGGAAGTTAGCCTTAGATTAGTTCCTGAACATTCCAGGGTTAGTTGGGGTTCCAGGTTTTATTTTTACTTCAAAGAAGACTGTTTTGTGGTCAGACCTTACCAGAAAGGACATTACACTGGGAGTGTACACCCTTCCATATTAGCAATGTCAAGATACAGTATGTTTGTGCCCCTAGTCAGTACATTACATTGACAATCTGGTCCATGAAGTCTGTGGTTACAAAATCCAGGAGTCTCAGTGCCTGCATGTTTGGTGTCATATATTACTCCTAATTAATAGTGAGGTAATTAAAATCGACCATGAATATGGTATTGGGTTGGATGATTAGTGTCTTCACTAAGCTTAAATACATGTTATGGGTTTCCTGAGTCATAGAGGGGCCAATAGCGTGCATGGAAGCAGTACAGGATTTTGCCTGCAGTAATTTGAACATGAAGAAGCTGTAAAATGTTTACCACATCTTATCAATCACTTATGAATCTCCTATCCCCTTCTCTTTGTCTGTATTCCGATAATCCTTGGAAGTGAAGGCAGTTCTAAACTGCAGTCCAAAGTTCTAACCTCATCCCACTCTGTTTTCTTTCCCTCTCTAGTTTACTCTAAGTACCTTGGTTCTTCTGCCAGTTTTCTTCAGTAAATTGTAGCTCCCTCTTCCTATCTTCTGTATCCTTAATTGCAGTCATATCTATTTGCAAGATCTCATTTCTTCATTCCCATGTCAATGTAGATCTCAGAATACTTTCTGCAACTTTATATGTATAATATTATACACATAATACATAAAATATTTTTAATTTCTTCAATTTTTTTGGTTTCTAATACCATGATAGGAATGGACCCCATTCCTAAGTCAAAGTATGATTAAAGTTCATGAAATTAGTATTGTTTCAGTCTTTGATGTCAGCCAAAAGTGTTCTTTGCAGCACTTGTAATATGCCCAGTAATGACTCCTTCTGCAATTCATACTGGGTTACATGGATTGGTAATATATCTAAATACCATTGTAGATTTTTTTTATAAGACCAGTTTCTCCTACTATTATTGGAGCTGTCTGAGTATTTTTCTTCCACATTGCTCTTGTTTCTGCCTGCAGATCCTGATATTTTATGACTTGGTGTCTCTCTGTATGCAGCACGCTGTAGTCACTGGGTGTGGTGATTTCAATGGTCAATGCGACTTTCGTCTTCTTTTCATGAACCACTATATCCAGTTTTCTAGCATCTATCTTTTGAACTGTTGGTAATGGGTGATCCCATGTGATATAAACTTCATCATTTTCTATGATGCTTAATGGCTTATGTTTCCAGTGTTTTTCAGCCACTTCAATACCATAATGTTTGCATAATCCCCTGTGCAGCAATCTTACCACATTATTATGGCTTTCAGTAAACATTCCTTCAGCCATTAGTATCTCACAACTAGCAACAAGGTGTGCAACTGTTTCCAAATCAGTTTTACAAAACCTACATTTGTCTGTTTCTCCCACATGTTCAATGAACTTTGTAAACCAGCGTGTACGTAGCCCACTATCTTGAGCCACCAATATTAACCTTCATGTCTTGATTTGAATTTGCATCTCCTTAACCATTCCTGCATTCATTCCTGATCAACATGAGGTTCTTCCAGAAGTTTTCTATACT
This sequence comes from Protopterus annectens, assembly GCF_019279795.1. NCBI lineage: Eukaryota > Metazoa > Chordata > Ceratodontiformes > Protopteridae > Protopterus > Protopterus annectens. The sequence goes on along the minus strand of NC_056725.1, from coordinate 705,339,813 downwards.
TGCAACTATATTTTTGTATTTTCCACATTTCTTGTCTTCTCATCTGGTCCTTCACCTTATATTCTTTCTTTTGTTTTTTGGCACATTCAGTTGCTGCCTGATTTTTATCTACTTCTGGTTTGACTTCCATTCCTGCTTGACGCCAATATGCTACTGTTAGATTAAGCAGAGAAGTCATCTTAGATTTATTCTCCTCATGTTTCACAACTTCTACTATGTTTGTGTCTTGTGAGGTCAGCAGATCTGTGTGGAGTCCCACGATTGCAGATCTATACCTGTAATCAATTTCAAGGAGGCCCATACCTCCCTCAGAGTGGGGAAAATATAATCTTGGTATACACAGATTTTTATAAATCATGTGGTTAGCATGAAGCATCCTTCTTATTTTCTGATGTAATCTATCCAACATGTTTTGGGGCCACTCAATCACTCCAAAACTGTAAGTTAGGACAGGAAGAACAAATTGGTTTATAGCTTGGATTTTGTTCCTAGATGTCAATGCTGTTTTCAGGATTAATTTAAGCTTTCTAAAGCATTCCTTACTAAGTTTTATTCGCATTTGTTCATGTTTTATTGTTGATCCTTCATCAATTCCCAAATATTTATACACTCCCTCTCAAATTCTTTTATGCCACATTCATGTCCCAAACTGATGTTTTCCTGGTGCTGCAGTTTTCCTGCTTTAAAGGTTAATTTTGCACATTTATCAAGACCAAATGTCATTCTTATATCATCTGAAAAAGTTTTGACAACTTGCATTTGTGGTTTCACTTCCTCATCTGATAAGCTATACAGTTTTAAATTATCAGCAAAGAGAAGATGAGAAGTCCTTACACTTTGTTGTTTTCTAGGAATCAAATTATAGCCATGACCTAAGCTGTTAAGTAAACAGCTAATGGGTTAAGGGCAAGGCAGAATAGCAACAGTGACAGAGAGCCACCCTGTAATATCCCCCTTTGAAATTTTTATACCTGGGATAATAATTTGTCCTTTATCATGGATTAATTGCAAAGAGGTCTGCCACTGTTTCATGGTCACTGTAATGTAGTCGATCAGTGTAGGGTGTATGTATCTTATACATTTTTAAGCACTCTTTTATCCATGAATGTGGGATACTATCAAATGCTTTTTTGTAGTCAGTCCATGCCATACTTAGATTCTTCCCCTTTTTACAGTTCTCCACTATGACTTTATTTAACAACAAATGATCCTTTGTTCCATATGACTTTCTTTTATTGCCCTTTTGTTCTACTGCCATAATTGAGTTTTCTTCTAAATGACTATAAACTTTGTTGGCATCAACGTTTATACGTCGTCAGAAGATAAGTTATTGCTCTATAGTTTTTAGGGTAGCTTGCAGGTTTACTGTTAAGTAGGAGCATTGTTTTTCCTGTTGTTAACCATGTTGGTGTCTGTTTGGGGTGCACATATAACTAGTTCTTACTCATGGCTAAATCTTCGTGCAAAGATGTTAATACTTTCAGCCAAAAGTTAGGTACTGCATCTGGGTCTGGGGTTTTCCAATTAGAGGACTTTCTTAACTTTGGCTCAATCTCTCTGGCTGTTACTTCATCCCATTTCATATCCTGTACATTTAAATCTCTTATTCTTTCTTTAACTTCTTCTGTCCATTTAGCATCTTTGTTATGTTACACAGGATCTTCAAAGATACCTCTCCAAAATGTATCGATTTCTTATTTTTTTGGCAGTCTTTCAATTCTTTTCACCTTGTTTTCCAATTCTCTTCAAAACTTTTTTGAGTCATCAATAAAATGCTTGTTTTGTACTTTTCCTTTATATTTGACAACTTGCATTTGCACACAACAACAAAGTGTAAGGACTTCTCATCTTCTCTTTGTTGATGATTTAAAACTGTATAGCTTATCAGATGAATACTGATCCTACCAACTATCGAACTATTGCAATTCTATCCTCCCTATCTAAGATCCTAGAAAAAATGTATCCATACTCAGCTTCTAAACCACCTTCTCAATCAAAACTTACTCACCCCTACTCAACATGGTTTCCGCCCCTATCATAGCACTACTACTGCTCTACTCTCCTTCACCCACACCATTGGAGAATCCCTGGACAATAATAAACCTACTTCCTGTCTCTTTCTAGACCTCTCCAAAGCTTTAGATACTGTATCCCATCCCTTACTTCTATCTAAACTTGTAAACTTTCACCTATCCTCCTCCACCCTCAGCTGGTTTGCTAGCTATCTATCTGGATGCCAACAATTTGTCAAATGGCTCTCCTCATATTCTCCTTTCCTGCCTGTCTCTACTGGGGTTCCACAAGGTTCCATCTTAGGCCCCCTTTTATTCAATATCTTCACTAATGACCTCTTTACCTCTTGCAATCATTCATCTCTCATTCAATACGCTGATGACTCCACTATTATTTCTACAGCCGACAACATCTTTGACCTACACACTCTAACCCAAAAAGCTCTACTCTCCACCGAACAATGACTTTCAAAAAACTTACTAATCCTCAGTCCCAAAAAAAACAAACTCTTGCTCTTCCTCCCCCATTCTCTTGCTCAACATAGATCTTCCTTTGTCATTAAATCTTGTAATAATACAGCCATCCATCCTGACACCCACTCTAAACTCTTAGGAGTTATCATTGACGATGAACTAAAATTCAATCAGCATATACAGCAATGCATAAAGAAATCCCATCAAAAACTTGGTCTCCTATATCGGAACAGAAAATATCTCACTCCTGAAGCTAGACTTACCCTTGGACAAGCACTTCTCCTCCCCTCTCTCCTCTATGCTGCCCCAGTTCTCACAAATACTCAAACTACTACCCTGAACAAACTTCAGCAAACCTACCACAAAATAGCCAGATTCATTACTAACTGCCCAAACAACACACACCACTGTATTGCCTTAATGTCTCTACAATGGCTGGAACTCCCACAACTACTTCATCTCTACCAATTTCACATGCTGCACTCTATGCTCTTTAAACCCTCCTGCTGTCCTTCCCTATCTCTCCTTGTTTCCATCTATACCCCTTCTCAATCTCTCCGCACCTCAAATCAGCAATTGCTTGATGTCTACCACCCTAACAGATCTGTTGGTAAGCAACTCTACAAGCACTCTGTGGCCCAAGCTTTGAATAAACTTCCCCTTGATATATGCTCTATCTCTCATACTCCACTATTTAAAAAAGAACTGAAGACACATTTACTCAATTCCAGAACCTGTCCCTGTATGACCCTACTTAGCTCTCCCCTCCTCCCACACTCACATCTCTCTCATTACATCCTACTATCACTCTTGACTCTCCCCATTTGTTCAGCAACTAAGAATTTAATTTTGTTAAAAAAAAAAAAAAAAAAAAACAAGTAGTTGTTTATTTCTGCACCGGTAGATGTTTATTTCTATTGCTTGCTATTATTGTTTGTAATACTTGTTTTTCTTGTTTCTGTTATCATATATTGTATTTTCTGGAGCTTTTCTCCTTGGGTCCCCACTGAAAATGGGACAATATCCCAGTTGGACTAACCCAGTTAACAAATGTCAATAAATAAATAAAACAATTGTCTGCATATCTTCTAGGTTTTTTCTGCCTGTGCTGAAATGTTTAGTTTATTTGCGATAGTGCATGATAGATCCTGGGCTGTTCTAATACTGGGCATTGCTTTTATTACATCTATTTTTATGGTATTTTTGTTGATCTCTTCCCTCTTCTATAATCTTCTAACAGTGACAGTTCTTGTCTTAGATGCTTTATAGTTTTCTCTGTCCGATACTTCAATGATGGTATTCAATTTCTCTCCTTTCTTTCCCTCACTACCCTGTGTTCTTGTGGTAGACCTTTATCCGTTATTAATTTAGCTGCACAGTAATATATCCTTTTTACTTCTGTTATATCACATTGATCTCTATGGACAGTCCTAATTACAGTGTTCATTTGTTTTATCGAACTTCTGACTTTTTGGATTTTATTGACCTTCTGCTGTGTATTTCTTTCATTGATCTTAATATAGCTATGCATGTCTATTAAATCAATTAACTGTTCTCTTAGCTCATTTTCTTCCAAAGTGAGGGCACAGCCCTTGATTTCTATTTCATCTATTCTATTTCATTAGTATACCCACCAGTTCTACTACAAGTGCTCACATGTTACTAGCTTGCGACACACTTGCTCGCTGCCACCTGCTCGAAAACACAAGTTCTTTAACTCCCACTAGCTCAATATTACTTAATTACTTAGCCCTCCCAACAGCCAACCTTATTAAACTGCACAGCTCTACCAGAGCCGTAAAGCTAACCCTAAAATTCCCACCTAGTTTCTAATCTGAGTCCTTACTTGCTAACCATTAAACTCTATCCCCTCACTCTGTCTCACTCTAAACCTAAAATCAAAGATCACTCCCAAAATCTAAACTTTCACTCCCTGTCCCTATCTCTAAATTCCTTGATTGCTCCCTAGCCCTAAACTCCCTCCCCACTCCCTTCCCACTCCCTAAACCCAAAATGCACCTAAGCTTGAGCTCCCCGCTAACAACCTAACAATAAAACCCTTCATCTGCTCCTAACCCTAAAATCGCCCTGCACTTCCCTAAAACTAACTTCCCTTCCATATTGCTGCTTTAATCTACACTCTTACCCCCCCCACTCCCTCCCTTCTAAGGCTGCTGCTCTTACCTTACTTGAATGCAGATAGTTTGTTTGGCTCAGCTGCACCAGCTGCCTGCATGAACGACTTGAGCATGAGCAGCAGCCTGTATGAGCTACAAGATGCTGGAGCCTCTGGCTTCAAACTAGTGGTCTTCATGCTCCTGGGACTCAGGTGCTTGTAATAGACCCTCCCTCAGCACCCTTTCCCTCTTCATCCAATTATTTAATCTCATCATATTCCCACAATTATGTATTTATCTATTTGCTTATTGTAATTTACCAGGATAGGTGCTCTTGTCAAGCGAGCCATTTTAGCCATGACCTGGGCTCAAAATGAGGAACAGTAAATTAACACAATAAACAACAATTATCAGATAAAAGCATTTAAAGCAAGATTCCAAATATGGATACCGAAAATTTATAATATTTACATGAAGTACTTAATACTGCCAATGAAGTCTCACTATTTTGCATATTATAAATAGCAAAGATTGTTAGCTTTCAGTATGAAAATTTTTCATTTTAAATTATTCAACATCCTGGAAGCAGTTACATTTAATTTCGTCTAGAAAATATTTCTTTCAGCTTTGCCTTGATAATATCAGTTGTTTTTTGTGACCTCATGTTATTGTGGAATTGATTCCATATAACATAACCAAGCTTTATAACTGCTGTCTCCCTAATGCAGACTTGAACTGTGGTCTAACTAGGGCAACATTCCATGTTGCTATATGTACATCCCAAAGCTGGGCATTAATCCCTACATCCCACCTAATCTCTGCTTCCATTCTCCAACGAATCCCCCTCCCAGTTTAACCCTATGGCCCTGGCCAGCATTTGGGAACTACACCTGAAAGACCCTTAGGTCAAACTAGCTGGACCACCAAATCACCTCCCGCCATTACCTTTGTCACTGTGTGCCAACCTGAGGTACAAGTACTGAATGCAAAGCCCTCCCCCAGATATCTTTCAGAAATGTTTCCCTTTACTTTCTCAAAATATCAAAATACCTGTGCTCCTTGAATGGCACTTCTCTTCCCAAGCAGCATGTAATCCTCAGCCCCAGTACTCTTCTCTCAAACTCCCTTATGCACACTGTGCTCTTTCCTACTCTACTATTACCTCATAAGTTCTCTCTCCTGCTTAAAGACAGCAATAGCACCATACGATTTTGCCCTTAGAAAAACTTACTTTACCTTAAAACTCTCCATTCATGTAAAGTATTGTGGACAACTGTAGGAAAATACAGTGAGAATGCGATATAACATGGTAATAAGCAACAGAATAATATTTCCATGTTTGGAAACCAATGCATATATATCAACTGTCACTCTAATCATACAAAGCATGTTGTCTACTCTGTAAGAATTGAGTATTAGGGCATCAACAACCAATTTCACATCTTCAGTGTGCTATTTACAGCTGTATGTGTAAAGGTCTGACTGTGTTCTGTCTCAAAGTTCTGGAGACAGTTATGTTGTGGCAACAGACTTCACATGGTGGCACAGTGGATAGTGTTATCGTCTCACAGTAAGAGCTTCTCGGGCTGGGGTACCTTCTGTGTGGAGTCTACATGTCCTTCCTGTGTTCGCGTGGGTTTTCTCTGGGTTCTCTGGTTTACTATCACATTCCAAAGACATGTAGTAGGTAGACTGGACACTCTAAATTGGCCATAGTGGAAGAACTACTGCAGCAGGGCTAGCTACCCAGTGGTGTAATCCTTGGGTCTAGATGACTGTCACTGTTGAAGTGACACCCCAACTGCATGTACAAAAAATGTAGTAAGCTGAAAAAAATCAGTTATGCTCTGGAAATGTGCTGTGCTCAAAAACAAAACCCAGTCATAACTGAAAAGACAGAAAGCTATTATTTGTAAAACTCTAACCTTGACATCAGCTGTTTGGAACATTTATTTTATGAGGCAGATGAGGTATCTGGCATAAAAATTTGAAACTTCTTCAAGGCTGTGATGTCAAAATAAAATGAACTAGAGTACTTCAAGACAAATACAAGGTTAAACCAGTTATAGATGTACATTCTTTTGTAAAGACTGATAGAGAATTTATGGCTTTCCATACCTATGCTGTTTAGTTGAACTAAATGTTGCTTCAAAAACCATAATAAGGTCAAGGATAAATCAATTTGTTGAGTTCATAAAATCATAGCTCATAGAACTTATTTTCCTTTGAGTTAAAGATAATGCTTTCTCAATTATTGCAAAAATCATATCTTGGATATTTATTATATAGAACACTTGCAGTCATAACTGATATTTTAGCAATAACCCATGACTGGATGGGAGTGCCACAGGATTAAGCCACTGCTAGCATGGTTTAACCACAATGCTGAGAGGTCCTTTTCACCCCTAGAAAGGTGTTATTTCCACAAAAACGCATACCCTGAATGGCATTATTGTGATTAAGGAATGGGCTAACTGTTAAATTGTTCATGATTCTCTCTCTCTCTCTCTCTCTATATATATATGTATATATTTATTTATTTTTGTAAAACAGTTCCTCCACATATTTTTTTAGATTTGATGTAGTATATGTAATAGTTATTGTAGGGTATATTTTGCATTCTGTGTATAAGTTATGTAAATAATTGTTTAAATGCACACACACACACACACACACACACACACACACACACACACACACACACACACTCTCTTACATGCAGTCAGAAACAAAGACAATGATTCACACACACACACACACACACACACACACACACACACACACACACACACACACACACACACACACACACACACACACACACCCACACACGCATGCCCTTCATTTCTTTTAATCTATTTACTTTTTTAATTTATGCTCACTAAACAAAAGTGCTGCTGCTTAGTAAGCATAAAAAATGGTGTCCATTAACTTTTTACAGTCTGAGCTTCACAGCAGCTTAATATACTGCTGTGAGGTGGCAGGCTCATTTTGCAGCAGTCGTTAACCTGTACAATATCATCCTGTTGAATAACATATGTTCTACAGTCAGGGTAGAGATGTAAAGGTTGCCTATTCTCTAAGGCTGTATAACTTTGTTGCAGCAGAGTTTTGCTTGATAGTGTATGGGTGCCTGTAACTGCTTGGGAAAGGCATTATCAGAAGTTACAAGCCAACCATGTATTTATTTTTATTATTTAAGTGCATGTGCAGTCCTATTTTCTTACTTGCTTTTTTCAATTTCTATGAGGGTATCTCATGTTTTTCTAATAAGTTACACTGTGTTTGAGTGTGATGCATATATGCAATACTGGAGAAAGGGAGACAGCTTAGTGGAACTTCAGGCTTCACACATAACACTTTGCAGGTGAGACACTGTGCTTTGTGTGCAGCAAATTTAACATACTGAGCATAATGCTGTCTTATGAGCATGGCGGTAGGGTGTGTTGTTAGCAGCATAGATACGATACGCCAAAGAACAACTGACAACAGTTAACAATGCACACACACACAAATTTCCAACAAGAATTAACATTCATAGCACATAGGTTGAACATGCTGCAAGCCTGTAAAACATGGACAAGTGGACACAGAATTTCAGTGTAGACAGCCATATAGCAAACTCTGCAGGAAAAAATCAGTATTAACACTCCTAGTCTGTGAATGACCCTCTCTCAATTGGTTATCTCTACTCTCCTGCTATATTTTTTTCTTTGTCCCTCCCTAGCCACTAACTGTTTCTGCTATTCTACTGTTCACTCTTCAGAGGGATTAGGATGCCATGACAAGTTAAGTAAGTGAACTCATACCCTGTGTCCTCTGTAACCATTACTTCCCCTAATCTCCCCATCAAGATACCTAATAAACTTCTCTTTGTTGGTCACTCCACTAACTCCGCTTCTCATTCTTCTGTCTTACATTACTTATTTGCCCATCTTTCCAGCCTAGCCATCCCTCAGAAAATGCCACTAGTAGAGGCCTCTAAACTACCAATAGTGGTAACCTGGTCTTCTCCCACACCCACACTGCAACTGCCTCCTTTTTGACTCCTCCCAAGTTCAATGCAATTCACTGTGATCTCCAAGACAAACCTTACAGACTATCTGTAAGGAGAACTTTAAAAATTCTCAGCAATTTCTCCAGATAGTACTAAGCTCTACAATAAACTTAGATTATCTTCCCCTTGAACAATAGCTGTTTTTCCACAGGCCTCTCACATAGTCCATGCTGGTTTGCCTTTGTTGATACAACTAATTCAAGGGCCACATGAAACTGGCACAGACAAACATTTTAACTTTATCTTCTATACCTCTTTCCATTCCCAGTGGGGGAAATCCACTGATGTCTTCTACCTTACCCCAAATTGGACCTAAGAAACCCTTATCTACATTTACATAACCCCAACAACTTCTGCTAAATTGGCCTCAGCCAATCATTACTGACTTCATTTCAGTCAATGACATGATTCCTTCCCTTACTTTGGTCTTAGCCAATTATCCTGACTTCCTTTTCTCCAAACCAATGACATTTTTCTTCATATATTTTAGTCTTTGGCAAATAATGCCGATTTATTTTGCTTCAACCATTACTTTTTCTCTGCATTTCTCAACCCCATTCAACCAAATGTTACCACCTGTTACCTCACTCTACAAATAATTTGCCTCCCACTGTTTCTTCTTCAGATTCTCCTACCTCTGCCTAACACTCTATCCCAAGTTTTCATTTCCTGGACCTTAAATGTCTGGCTACATCTGACAGCCCCCTTCACTCTATTACCTCAGCCTTGTTACTTGCCCTAATACCACCAATATAAACAACCATCCACATTATAGCTAGCTATAGACCCCCCTCCATGACTCAGGACACCCACTCCTCTTACCTGGATCAACTTGACTCCATCAAGGTACCCTCTAACACCTTTGACTTCATCAATTCTAATGCACTAGACCAGCTCATCTCATCTCCCACAAGGGGAGATAACATTCTGGACTTGGTTCTCACCAACATGGGCAACTGCTACACCAGTCCCATAGTATGTTCTTCTCTGGTGAGATAAGATCATTGGACTGTATCATTCGAAGTTTCTATCCCACCCAACCCCCCAGCCATAATCAAGCTAAAAAACTTCACAAAAGCTGACTATAACCTCCTAAGGGAGGGTATCAGCAGCTTCACAACACTACTCCCCTCAGAGGATGCAGACAACTATGCTGAACAGTACACCAGTGCAGTATACAAGCACCTGTACAACTGCATGGACTCAGTCATACCCAATAGAACTAAAACCTGCTCCTCAAGGAAACAAATCTGTTTGGTGGACATCCTCTATCAACAGGTTTTACAACAAAAGGAAGAAACTGTTGCCCAAGGGTAAAAAGGAACAAATTCCAAATTGAAAAAAACTCCCTCCTTAGCCTCAACAAGCAAATTAGATCACTAATGAAAATCTCCATGGTCAATTATGAATCAAAACTAGCCTCCAAAATAAAGGGAAACCATAAATTCTTCTTCAGTTACATCAGGAACCTCCATGGCAAAGCCCAGGTTTGTTCCGAATTAGTACTTTTCAATATCACTTACATTGATCCTGTTGCCATAGTCAACCTGCTAGCAGACAGGTTCAGTGCAAACTTCACCCCCAGTTCCCCCAAAAGGCCCTTTTGACATCCCCGATATTTGTCCCGTACCTCACATCTCCATAGATCAAGTGTTGCAGGCCCTATCTAAGGCAAAGAACGCAGCTTCTATGGGACCTGATAGTATCCCAGGATGTATTCTGCATCATCTCCAGCAAGAACTGGTTTGCCATTAAGCACCCTACACAACCACAGCCTAAGTACAGACTTCATTCCAGCAGAGTGGAGAACTGCCATTCTCATCCTCTTGCAGAAAGATGGTGCCACTACTGATCCTGGAAACTATCACCCCATTAGCTTGACAAGTCTGATCTGTAAAGCCATGGAGCACATTATTATGAATCTCAAACAAGGATATAGGCAATCTCCAAGCACTTGACCCCACCCAGCTTGGATTTGTGAAGGGCAGATCTTGCCTGTTGAACCTGGTTGACTTCTTTGAGACTGTCACCAAGGCCCTGGATAAGTGAAAGTCAGTGCATACAGCTTACCTTGACTTGGCCAAGGCCTTTGACACAATCCCCCACTTGGGCATCATTGAAAAGTTAATACAACTTGGCATAAATCCCTATCTCATCAGGCGGGTGGCCAAGTGGCTCACTGACAGGACCCCCAAAGTCAAAATAGGCAGCTCCACCTCCGATAGTAAACCTGTCACTAGTGGAGTTCCCCAGGGATCTGTCCTGGGACCCCTACTGTTTGGCATCAATTTCTCAGAGGTCCAGGCAAAGACAAAAGGCCTGTGGCTGACCAAGTTTGTGGACGAGTGTAAGTTGGGTGCTGTCATTGACTCCCCAGATGATGTTAACATACTGCAAGAGGGTCTCACAGCAACTAATGACTGGTGCCAAAGTCATGGCATCAACCTAAATGCAAAAAAAGTATCATCATACTATTCCACAAAACATGACCCCTACTGATTACCACATCAACAGCAACCCCCTAAGCGCACAACCTGTGGTGAGAGACCTGGGCACTCAGGTTGATAACAACCTCACATTCGACCATCATGTAGCAGCAGTGGTCAGAAAAGCCTTTTACTTGGTTCATCTCAAAAGTAAAGGAATTGCATCCAGAAAAAAAGTTATTACCTCTCTATACTCCCCCCATTAGACCAATAATTGAGTATAACTCCCTGTTTGGGATGTACCTCTCCAAACATCTGCATCAACTGGAAAGGGCACTGAAATACTTCACAAAGAGAATCCATGGCCTCCAACACCTGTCCTATGCAGATAGGCTCAAATCACTATCACTCTACTCGGTATCCTACAGATTGCTCAGGGGTGATCTGTGTCTCACCTACAAGGCAATCTCGGACTCTACCCTACTAGAGATGCTCCATATCCATAAGTCTAATTTCTCATGCACTACCTGCTCAAAAGGCCTGAATCTAATATGTGACATCAACAAAACCTGCTGGAGAGACAGGTTTGTCTCTCAGAGGCTGCCCCGTCTCTGGAATATACTTCCCATACACATCAAACAGAGTACCTCACTGACCCTCTTCAAGCGCAACCTTGATGTGTGGATGGGAAACCACAAATTTATCCCAGGGGTTCCACCTGTGTCCCTCATTGACAGGGGTGACAGGTGCTGACTGTGGTTTCTTTTTGGGGAAAAACCCTTCACTAGGCTTGTAAGGGCCCCAGGACCATTAGACTTGTAACCCCCTATGACAATATTACTGCCACTATTACTTCAGATTCCTAAAAAATAACCCCTTCCTTGCATCTTGCAGCCACAATATAGCCCATGATCAAAACTCAAAAGCAGCCAAGAAATTTACTCATAGGAAAATGAGAATAATACTAGGCAAGCTATGTCAGGGACCATAAGAATCCTAGCCATATTCACCTTTGAGCAGACAAACCTGAAAGATTTTCCTTCGAGTTTCATAGCTAAACTCACTTTATATCTCCACTCAGAACAACTTTTAACTCCCTGTACTCCACTCTTTCTTTCTAACACAATGTTTCTTTGCTATATCCTCTTCTCTATTATACTGCTATCACTACCATTCTCCACACTCATACAGCATTCTAAAACACTCAGTACTGTCCCACAGGACTTATACTCCCAGCCAAAACTATCATCTCACAGCATCAATTCTCATCTCTTCCCACACTCTTACTTTTTTCCACATAAAACCTCTTTCAATGTAAACAATAAAATACTACACAAACTTAAACACAGATATAAAACTAAATGTAGTGAAGAGAGTGCTGAGATTATGCTCAAAAATTAGAAAAAAGGATAAACCTTTTACATGCTTGTTTAGGACGAGACCCAACTGTAATAGTGCTTCCAAAGGACACCCCCTACACGCTATAAAAGTAAGGTGCAAGTGAAGGGATGTTCCTTCATTCTCAATGGTCCCTGAATATCTTTTCATCCTGTGTTCACATAAGTTTACAAACATCAGTCTATAAATAAAGTGTTTAAATCAGGGCCGTCTTCAAAAACTGTCCTAGATTTTTTACCTTAGTTGCTGTCTCTGCAACAGCACCTGCTAATTCTTTTACTAACTTTCAAATCTGGTAGAGTTCTTCTGCGTTTTTATTTTTGTTGTAACAAATAGTACACGGAGTAGATAAAACTCCATGAACTACAAAGAGTTAAGATTGGGTCTCACTAATCATAACCTGTTATTATGTGTTCTCAACAGGTTTGCCAAGAGTCACCTATGGAGTTTTGTTCTCGGGGTGAAATTCTTGGCATCCATGTCTCAAGCACGTAATAATGTGATTATGATGGGAGACCTGATCATAAACCTCTATATCCTGCTCCTGATCTAGCTGTCAGCAAAGCCCTGACCCTTACAAGTGAGATACAGTCTGATTCTGCCCCACAACCTATTTTCAGCCATCCATTACCTCACCATAGTCCAACAGTAATAAACTAAAAGTTCACTCAACCACTGGACTTCTCCTTCAACATGTGAACTGCCAAAGCACGTATAATAAAATTCTGAGGTGGCTTTTCATTTCCCTGACATATTACTAACTGAAACTTGGCAAAATCCAACATCAAGAATGACCAGGCTACAATATCATGAGATGAGATAGCTCTCATAAAAATGCTGAAGTATAGCAATACTTGATAACAATTCAATGGTACTCCCAGCGTATTCACTCCCTCCGCCTACCATAAGCAAATCAGAAGTACTTATTTCCCTCCTAAAAAATTAATAATCACAAACCTGTTTGCCTTGTTGCTCTTTAAATAACCCCAGGCAATAATAAATCAACAGTGGAAGACTGGGTATCGACCATTATTAACCAATAAACAACCATTTTAGGTTATCTAAGTACAGACTGGCAATCATATCTCTTCTACCCTTCCTACAGCTGCCATTTAGCTATACAAATTTACATGATGTATTACCTTTACATTTCCATAATGTATTACCTTTCTAAACAGGTCTAACAATTCCTCCAACATATACTTAATTATTTCACCCACAATTATGTATTTTTGTGATTAGGAATTATGTAATAATAACATTTGCTTGTATCACTTTTAAAATGGGGAAGTAATTATTTATTAAGGCCTCTTATGACTGGCTGAAATCTGTTACTTAAACTTGTATAGGAATGAAGTTTAACCACTCTAAAGAAGTCCAGAAAGTTTCACTTGGACAAAAAAAGTAATAAAGTGTATGGAAGTCAACTGGTCAAGATTTTACTTTATTTTATTTTATTTTACAGTTTGGTTACCAGGATAGTCTACTGGGCCATAAAGAGCCCGTTTCAATGGAGTCCCATGCAGAAAAGCTCCATAAGAACAATATACAATTTCAACAAATCCTTAAAAAATGGGTAATACAGTATACAATTTACAAAAGAAAAGGTAAAAAAACATTGTATCAGTAAGTATTTACAAAATATTTTAGTTTATACAGTGGAAAATCTAACAGTAGAGGCATAGAAGCCTCACAAAGGTATGACATTACAGTTATAGCAGAGTAGAGAGGGGATAGGAAGTGATTAAGTGACAAGTAGGAAGAACAGAACAGTAAGAAGTGGTGCATGAGGAGTGAAAAAGGGGTGGGAAGAAAGGGGGTGAGGGTGAACGAAGCTTAGCGGGAGGAGGGAGGAGAGAGCAGGAGGAAGAGTCTGAAGCAGGGTGTAATGTAGAGGGGAATTATGAAGGGTGAGAACAGGAACATTCCCAGAGAGATATGAGATGGGAATGAAGCAAGGTCTTAAAGGTAGAGTGGTTATGAGTGGTGAGGATGAGAGGTGGCAAGGAGTTCCAGAGCCGTGCTAGAGAAAAGGATAGTAATTATTTTCCTGGTGGACAAGTAGGCTTGTGAAGTTCAATCAGATTTTGGCTATTGGATCTCAGGACTAGGAGTCTATCAGGTAGATGCATTTTGAGTGGAGGCTAGAGAGGAGCAGAGAGATGGACGGAAGATAAGTTTGTGGGCGTGAGTGAGTTGGATATAGGTAAGATAACTGGGAAGCTCGAGCCAATTTAATTTGTGAAGGGCATTGCAATTGTGGGAGGAAGATGTGTAGCTAGTGGCAAACTTGGAGATTTTATTGTAACAGGAAGAGAGTTTAGTCTTTAAATATGATTGTAGGTTAGTGAGAAGTGGGGCACCATATAGGAGGGAAGGAATAAGGTATGCGGTAGAAAGAACTAATTTAGTGGAGGGAGTGAGGTAGCGATTGTGGCGGTAAAGCATACCAAGTTTCTGGTGAATTTTTTTAATATTCATTTATAGGTGGATATCAAACTTAAAGTGTTCATCGATGAGGACACCTAAGCGTTGGGTGTGAGATACTATCTCGACAGAGGTATTGTTTTGGCTAGTGATAATAAAAGAGAATGGTGTTTTTAGAGGGAGTAAATACCATAAGTTTAGTTTTTAATGTATTGAGTGCAAAATGGTTATCTAACATCCAGCGGTCAGTGGAAGAGAAGGCCGTTTGGGTTAGTTTTAAGAGAGAGGAGATGGGGTGACAGAACAGATGATTGTAGAGTCATCTGCATATTGGGATAAGATTAGCCTTGGGGAGAGATATATGGAAGTCATTTATGAAGATGTTGAACAGTAAGGGACTTAATATGGAACCCTAGGGTACACCTGTAGGATTGTTAAGAAAAAAGGAAGTGGCTTTTTTCCATTTGACTGCTTGTTGTCTGTCAGAGAGGTAACTAGAGAACCAGTTAGTAGAAGAGATGGCTAGATTAAGGTTTGAGAGTTTGCAAAGGAGAAGGTTATGAGAGATAGTGTTGAAGATCTTGGATAAATCCAGAAGGAGGGTAGACACTCAATAACCAGAATCGTGAGCTTTATTGATGGTTTTGAGGAAGGAGAGGAGAGTGGTGGTAGTACTGTGGCCAGGACTGAACCCATGTTGTGTGGGGGTGAGCAGTTGGTTATCTATGAGGTAGGGTAAAAGTTGTAGGTGAATGCATTTTTCTAGTATTTTTGAGATGGGGGAAAAGATGGCAATAGGACAAAAATTGGGAATATTATCGTTGCCCCCTTTATGAAGTGGCATGATAAAGGCCTTTTTCCAGAGTTGAGGTACATAGCTTTCTTGAATTGACCAGTTTATTAGAATGGAGGTAGGGAAAGCAATGGCTTCAGCAGCTGCTTTTAGAAAGTAGGAAGGAAGGTCGTCAGGGGCACTAGAGCAAGGTTTCAAGTTCATAAGGAGTTTTTTTATGGTAGATGTAGCGATGGATTTGATGGAGAAGGGAGGGGGAAGAGAGCTTGTTGTGATGAAGGAGGAAGGGATAGGAGGGGGTGGAGATGAAGAATTGTTGCTGAGGTGAAGGAAGAGACATACCAGAATCAATCAGTGGAGTGGAGGGAAGACATGGAGCTAGACAGCAAGCTGGGAGGTAAGGGGAGACATACCAGAATCAATCAGTGGAGTGGAGGGAAGACATGGAGCTAGAGAGCAAGCTTGGAGGTAAGGGGAGACAGGGATGAGAAGCTGGGCTGAATACAGAAAAGGAGGGCTATTCCGAGGATTTACTGGGAGAAGTAGCTAACACAGGGGAGGGTTACTATAGATAAAAAGAGTTGAAAGAGGGAGTGTGAAACACTGCCACCTAGTGGCCAGTGTGAATTATGTAGACCAGAGACAGTCAAGGGAAAGAAAAGGAGATTGGGGATAAAAGAGGGGACTATACCTCAGTAGGCTGCTAGCGAGCACGTGGTGGGGTACTGCACATAGCACTTTATAGGTATTGCCAGTAACTGTTTAAATAAGCACCACAATAGGTTTACATACACACTGTTTTTCCTTAGGGGAGGCTGTAAGGTTGCAGAGCACTTCAGGAGTCCCGTTTTAAGGTCTTCTTGCGAGGACGAGATGCAGAGTAGTAAGCAATACAGTGGGAGACACCTGGGGAGAGACAGGTGCGACTAGCAAGCTGAAATGGAGAGGAGAATAAAATGGTTATGATAATGTTACTAGAAGACACAGGAGAAGAAATCTGTAGAATACTTCAGATAGGTTTGGAGAAGGATAGCCTGAGCAAAGATATTGAAGGAGAATGCATGGGTAGTGAGACTAAGGCTACAGGGGAAGAGAGGTGAGTGGGGGTAGATTTATAGCAGATAAGAAGAAAGTAAAGTAGGCAACAGCAGAAAAAGCAGACAAAGTGGTGTTAGAAAAAAATGGAATAACAACAAGGAAGCAGTTACAGATTGAAGAAATGTGACAGCAGTGAATAGTTCCACATCCAAGAAAACAAAGGCAAGGGAGCAATAACAGCACAGTAGTGTAATGTGAAAATGCAACAGCATTGAAAATTTGAAAAGCAAACACAGCAAGCAATTGCAATTACATATGAAATATGATGCAGTTAAGTCATGTAGTGCAGTGAGAAATGCGGAAGATTTGAACAGTTGAAAATCAAACACAGCAGACAATTGCAGTTCTATGAGTGCAGCAATATTACATGAGAAATATGACAGCAGAGAAAATGTTATAAATGTTACACTACAACAATTTCAATTCAGGGAAAAACATGAGTTAAAGTACGTAAAAAAAAAAGAAAAATGACCAGGTCAGAAGAGTTCAGACTGCAGCATTTAAGCGCTACTCTGTACCATATTAATAAAGTACGCTGATTGCGATAATTTCAGGAGTGTGTGCAGATGCGATACTTCAGCATTTAATTTTGCCAAACAATGGTCTCACCTTCGATAACCACATTAGTACAACAGTCAGGAAATCCTTCTGTGTGGTACACATCATCACTAAGGGCTTTTCATCCAGAAAAAAGGAGGTCATTGTCCCACTGTACTCATCCCTCATTAGACCCATTATAGAATACAATGCCCCATTTGGTATGTACCTCTCAAGACATCTGCAACAACTGGAAAGGCTGCAGAAATACCTCACTAAAAGAATCACGGGCCTAAAGCAGATGCCCTATGCTGACAGTCTAAAAAAAACTCTAGCTATATTCTGTCGCATATCATCTACTCAGAGGTGATCTCTGCTTAACATACAAGGCCATGTCAAACCCAGAGCTGTTGGACATGCTACACTTAAAGAAATCCCAATCCCTCAGAGACATACGCTCCAGGGATCTAAACCTTGTCATCACAATGAACAAAACATGCTGGAGGGATAGGTTCCTGACCCAGAGACTCCCCAGTCTCTGGAATAGACTGCCCATACATGTCAAGCAGAGTGCCTCTTTGGACCTCTTCAAAAGGAACCTTGATGATTGGATGGGAGATAGGAAATTCACCCAAGGGATCACGTCAGTCGCCCTGCTAGACAGGGGTCCAGGGAAGTAAATACTGTGGGAAGAAATAGCCAGGGAATTGTTATGGCTAGGCTTGTATAGGCCCTATTATAGCCTAGTACCAACCTAGGAACCTAGGAACGTATGAAAAATAACAGCATATAACGCTTTAGCAAAACACAAACCAGGGAACAGTGTAATCATGTCTTTACACAGTTAATGGTTAACAGATAGTTAAGCACGTTATAATACTGCAGCTGGAAGCCTACCAAGTGAGCTATGTGAATAATCATAAAACCAGCACTCTCACAGTCAACTGTAATAGCCAGACAGATAAACAAGTAGAACAAGTATGTCAGTGCAATATATTAGCTTTAACAATTGCAAACTGTTTAGTGAAGGTACTTCTGTTTTTGTTTGGTAGTAATGAAACTAACTTGACCATCATCTCAGCAAACATAATTCATGTCAGAGTTGTCATACACATACAACTACTTGGTGTCATAATAGATGAGCACTTGAAGTTGAATATCCATATAGAACAAGCTGCCAAGAAAAGCTACCAAATCCATGGTCTCCTGTACTGTAGCAGATACTTCCTAACTGAAAATGCCAAAACAAAATATAGCTATTACATGTCTTCTGCCCTCAATACCATATGCATGTTTACCCCCTTCATCAAATTCTCCTAACCGATATGGAACAATGTTGTAACAATACAGCAAGATTTGCAGCAAGTCATAATACAAAACTACACCATTCTCTAGCCTCAAAACAACGCCATTGGAAAACAGCTCCTAAATTTTCTCTCCATAACCCAGTTTGTAACTGCCCATAAAGTTATTAGTAAAACTGAAAACTGCTCTGCATTACTAAACAGAGTTCGACCTCTCTTCCCCACATAGACCTCTCCAATCCATGAACAAGGGATTATTACCAGTAATCAAAAGCTATAACTATGCTGGCCAGCATTATATTCAAATAATCTTTCCAAAATTTATAATTCTCTCTCTCTAGATGTATTAGTCTACTGACCAACCTACATAGATTCCAAACTGTACTAAAACTACCTTTACCACACCTGGCTCTGCACTTTCGCATCTCCTGGCTAGATATTCTCAACTTCTCAGCTTTCCTCTACTTCTCTTCTCTCATAATATAAGCTACAATATATATATTTCAAAGTCTGATGGATCATTTAGATACTAAAACAAGGCAACAAACTAAATAAAAACAAAAAACTGGTTCAAAAAAACAGCAACACAGTCCAGAAAGAGCCAAATTGCACTGTTTATTCCACTGTTTAAAGCGCTTTTCGTCAGCCTAACGGCAAACTTCTTCAGAAACAGTTAAAAATAGAGTAAAACCTTCCTTATAAATGAGACAGGTGATCAACATTCAACAATTGCATCACTTTGTTTTACATAAAAAAATGCACCTTAAAATTAAAGTAACAACTACTAGTAACCAAAAACAAAACATTGTCAAAATATAGACATGCCTACAACAGTATCCACAATACACAGGGAGAAAAAGCAATAGAAAAAACTTATATAACTCAACCATTAGCAGGGAGAAATAGCTTTTTAACTAGTTGTGACTCATCTCTGCAAACTCTTTAATTTTAGAATGCTGCTGATTGAACATGAGTCATTTAACCCAGAGAAATTATAGGCATTCAGCCTCACTTGCCAAGCCAATTCAAGTTCCTCAAGTTTAAGAGGTCTAGGACCACCCCTAGTGTCACACTTGGCTTGATCAATGATGATAAATTTAAAGACATGATCTTTGCTGGAAACAATGTGCTTAGCTAGCGCATTCTCCAGTTTGCATTTATTCATAGCATATTGGTGTTCATAAATTCTGTCACGAAGCCTCCGCTCCGGCTTTCCTATATAGAAAGCAGGACAGAATGTGCACCTAGCAAGGTAAACTACAAAAGTAGAGTTACAATTAAATCTGCATTTCAGTTTGTAAGTTGTACCATTAACCTTGAAAGAATTAGTACTTCTACAAGTTTGCAATAATTGCAGATTTGGCATTTATTCATCCCAGTACACCATACTACTGAAGTGTGTTGCTGTTCTAAGAGGGTTTTAAGGTTCTTCCCTCTTCTAAATGTCACTCTAGGAGACTCACCTACTTCAGAATAAATGTTAGGATACATCATAAACAGGTCCCAGTTTTTCTGTAAGATAGCCAAACATGAGTAACTATGTGAACGTCAATGTGACATTCTTCTCCTCACTAGTCAGTACTCTACTAGTAGTGTCTAAATATTCGTCCTCTGCATTGTGCGTACTAATAGGTGGCAATGAGGGTTTGACACTAAGAAGAGGAATGTACACCCTGTCCACTCTCTTAGTTGTGACCTCCTAAATAAGGGCATCTAAGTGGGATTCAGGGTATCCAAGGTGCAGGAACATACTTTCTAGAATGGAGCATTCGTCAGAAAAATCTTCATCTAAGCTGGTCATTCTAGAGGCCCTCACTAACTGACCTTTAATAACTGACCTCTTTTGGTGGAAAGGGTGGCTACTGGAGAAATGAAGGAATCTATTGGAATACGTGTTTTTCCTAAATAACCTTGCTACATAACTGTTAATAGTGTAATTTTTCACTAGGCAAATGTCTAGGTACGCTATAGTATCAGTGTTAAATGTAGAAGTGAATTGCAAAAAGTGTGTAGTGCTGTTGAAATATTCCAGCACATATTCACTATCCCATTCATCTCCATTAATAAGGATGAAGATGTCGTCCAGATATCTTGTATAAAAGACAAAGGAATCACAAAGTGAATTATTCTTGAACACGTATTCCGATTCCCAGTAGGCCATGACCAGATTTGCGACACTAGCTCCGCACGGTGACCCCATTGCTACCCCTACTTTTTGCAGATAAAAATCAGTCTTGGAACATAAAGTAGTTATTTGAAAGTAGTAAATCAATAAGTTCCATGACCAAACTAATTTCTACAGCTGTAGCATTGTATTTCTTTAACATGAGAGCTACCCATTCTATAGCTGTCTCATGAGGGATACAAGTGTAGAGGTCTCTCACGTCAGAAGTGAGAAAGTTGAAATTCACGTTAAATTCTAAAGCCTCAATCTTTTTCAAGAATGTCCATGAGTCTTTACAAATTTGTGTCTTATGGTATAAGTATTTTTGTAAGATGGCATCCACCACTTTAGCACACGAGTAAGTTGGTGAAGCTCTGCTGTCTACTAGTGATCTAAGACGAGGGTTCTCAATACACTTATGGATCTTGGGGATGCCAAATATACATGGATATCTAGGGTACAATGTTGACAGATAATTATAAATCTTCTGGTGTATTCTACCTTCAATGAATAAGTCTTCTAGGCAGTTCTTAATTAGGCTGTAAGCCTTATTTACCTTTGAGCATGAACTAGTAGTGTATGCATTGGTGTTCAGCAGTATGTACATACGTTGCTGATAGTCTAAATTTTTAAATACAACCAGCCCACCACCTTTGTCAGGTTTGCAAAAATGTAGCCCCTGTGACTTAATAAATTCTAAGTATTCACGGTGTACTGGGATGAATAAATGCCAAATCTGCAATTATTGCAAACTTGTAGAAGTACTAATTCTTTCAAGGTTAATGGTACAACTTACAAACTGAAAGGCAGATTTAATTGTAACTCTACTTTTGTAGTTTACCTTGCTAGGTGTACATTCTGTCCTGCTTTCTATATAGGAAAGCCGGAGCGGAGGCTTCGTGACAGAATTTATGAACACCAATATGCTATGAATAAATGCAAGCTGGAAAATGCGCTAGCTAAGCACATTGTTTCCAACAAAGATCATGTCTTTAAATTTATCATCATTGATCAAGCCAAGTGTGACACTAGGGGTGGTCCTAGACCTCTTAAACTTGAGGAACTTGAATTGGCTTGGCAAGTGAGGCTGAATGCCTATAATTTCTCTGGGTTAAATGACTCATGTTCAATCAGCAGCATTCTAAAATTAAAGAGTTTGCAGAGATGAGTCACAACTAGTTAAAAAGATATTTCTCCCTGCTAATGGTTGAGTTATATAAGTTTTTTCTATTGCTTTTTTCCCCTGTGTATTGTGGATACTGTTGTAGGCATGTCTATATTTTAACGGTGTTTTGTTTTTGGTTACTAGTAGTTGTTTAAGGTGCATTTATTTATGTAAAACAAAGTGATGCAATTGCTGAATGTTGATCACCTGCCTCATTTATAAGGAAGGTTTTACTCTATTTTTAACTGTTTCTGAAGAAGTTTGCCATTAGGCTGATGAAAAGAGCTTTAAACTGTGGAATAAACAGTGCAGTTTGGCTCTTTCTGCACTGTGTTGCTGGCTTTTTGAACCTGTTTTTTGTTTTGATCATTGAGATACGTTATGTTTATCATTCTCCAAAGACATCACTACTGGTATTCTCCTCCCATACACCCCTTATTGCTTTTCTGGTTGTATGTTAAAGTACTTACTCTGTGATACTTGTATTTCACCCCTCTATGAGCTCTCCTACCAGCAAACTGCAACATGTAGTCATTACAGAGTTTCTGAGAACCTTTCTATGCACAACTGTATCTTTTTCATATATACTCACATTATTATTTCAGTTTGTTTACTGTAAATGTCTCTACTCAGATATGTGTGTGTGTGTGTGTGTGTGTGTGTGTGTGTGTGTGTGTGTGTGTGTGTGTGTGTGTGTGTGTGTGTGTGTGTGTGTATATATATATATATATATATATATATATATATATATATATGGTTTACTATTACAAGGTCGAACGGCACTCCTTCGACTGTCGTATAGTCGACAACGGAAGGTCGTAAATGTCGAATGTCGAAGTCAAAAAATCAATCTAGGAACGGTGTTAACATGGGTTGAGGTAGGTGTTCGTATTATTCTGAACTACAAACATCTCCCCTACCTCGACCCATGTTGAAACCCATTCCTAGATTGTTTTTTTGAGTTCGCGATTATCAGTTTCGACCTTCCGTTGTCGACTATACGACAGTCGAAGGAGTGCCGTTCGACCTTGTAATAGTAAACCTTATATATATATCCTGTAACTGTTTCATATAATTGGTATGCATATAATATAATCTTATACTTGTTTAACTCTATTTGTACCTTATTTGCTAACTGCATATTAATTGCCTACAGTCAGTTATTTGTATTTACTAATTGGAGCCTTTATCCCCTGGTCTCAACTGAAAAGGGGCCGTTATGGCCCAGTTCGATGTCCCCTGTCAACAAAAGCAGTACATTAATAAATAAATAAGTAAATAAATAAATAAATAAACAAACAAACAAACAAACAAACAAACAAACAAACAAACAAACAAATAACAGTCATAACTATGTGCATAGGCTAAACATGCTGCAAGCCCAAACACATGGATAAGTGGACTTTGAATTTAAATATAGACAGTTTTTACAGCAAACACTGCACAAGAGGAATCAAAAGTCCTAGTCTATGAATAAATTCAGTGCTTCACACATCCAATAAGTCCAGCTTTAATAATGTCTTGTGGGTATGTCCATTTATTAACAGTAAAGAAATGCCCAGTGACCGTGATCTGGCTGCTCCACACTATGTCTGTGTCCTACAATGCAGTAGGAGGAGCTGATAACATACCATTACCACCCACACTTGGGAAGATAAGAACTTCTCTCTCTCTCTCTCTCTCTCCTTTTTTTGGCAAAATAATTGTTAATATACCCCAGAAAAAGTGTTTGCCCTTTCTGCACACTAACACACACTCACATTTTTAAGTTAACATATTAATAATGACAACTGTTGTAGTATACTGATAATGTGTACTTATGCTTAACAAAATCCACTGGGTCCAGTACACACAAAACAGGAGATCATTCCAATTTTTTAAACATTAACTGTGAGATTCAATAAACTTCATATAGGTTCTGTGCAGAGCCTACATGGAGTGTCTTCATGTACACGATACTGCTGTTTGTGCGGTATTGTACAGCCTCACGCCATGAATATTAAAGATGTGCAGTGCCCATGAGCAAAGTTTTGTGGCTCGCCCCAGTGTTACTGGCCAAACAAATTGTATACTGAATGTGGATCATTCTACACAACTTTTTAGTGCCAGTAATGTAGTCAAACACTAAACTAATGAGGGGACAAAAGGCAAGCATGCAGTTTTTGAAGGATATAAAGTACATACCAGAAATGTACAGTGGATATAAAAAGTTTACACACCCCTGTTAAAATGCCAGGTTTTTGTGATACAAAAAATTAGACCACAATAAATCATTTCAAAACTTTTCTCACTTTTAATGTGACCTATAACCAGTACAATTTAATTGAAAAACAAACATCTGTTAGGGGAAACAATATAGAAAATAAAATATGTACAATACGCTGGTTGCATGTGTGTGCACACCCTTGAACTAATACTTTGTTGTGTGCGCACACCCTTCAACTAATACTTTGTTGAAGCACCTTTTGATTTAATTACAACATTCAGTCTTCTTGGGTAGAAGTCTTTCAGCATGACACATCTTGACTTGGTAATATTTATCCTCTCTTCCTTGCAAAAGTGCTCCAAATCTGTCAGACTGCGAGGGCATCTCTTGTGCATAGTCCTCTTCAGGCCACCCCACATATTTTCTATTGGATTTAGGTCTGGGCTCTTGCTGGACCATTCCAAAACATTAATTTTCTTTTGGTGAGGCCATTCTTTTGTTGATTTGAATATATGCGTGGGGTGATTGTCATGTTGAAAGTTAACATTTCTCTTCATCCTTAGCTTTCTAGCAGACCCTGAAGGTTTTGGGCCAAAAGTGACTGGTATTTGGAACTGTTCATAATTCCCTCCACCTTGACTAAAGCCCCAGTTCCAGCTGAAGAAAAGCAACCCCAAAGCATGATACTGCCACCACCATGCTTCACTGTGGGGATGTGCTCTTTTGGTGATGTGAAGTGTTGTTTTTGTGCCAAATGAACCTTTTGGAATTGTGGCCAAAAAGTTCAACCTTGGTCTCATCAGACCATAATACATTTTCCCACATGCTTTTGGGAAACTTGATGTATTATTCTGCAAATTTTAGCGGGGTCTGGATGTTTTTCTGTGTAAGAAAAGGCTTCCATCTTGCAACCCTACCCCATAGTCCAGACATATGGAGAATACGGGAGACTGTTGTCACATATAGTACATAACCAGTACTTGCCAGAAATTCCTGCAGCTCCTTCAGTGTTGTTGTAGGTCTTTTGTCAGCCTCCCTGACCAGTTTTCATCTCGTCTTTTCATCAGTTTTGGAGGGACATCCACTTCTTTGCAATGTCACTGTTGTCCCATATTTTCTCCACTTTTTGATGACTGACTTCACTGTGTTCCAAAATATATCCAATGCTGTGGAAATTTTGTTGTACTCTTCTCCTGACTGATACCTTTCAACAATGAGATCCCTTTGATGCTTTGTAAGCTCTCTGCAAACCATGGCTTTTGCTGTAGCAGGCAACTGAGTAAATGTCAGGAAAATCCTACTAGGACAGCTGAACTTTATTTGGGGTTAATCAGAGTCTCTTTAATTGATGGCAGGTGTGTACCCAAGACGACTGAATGCTGTAATTAAACCAAAAGGTGCTTCAACAAAGTATTAATTTAAGGGTGTGCACACTTATGCAACCAGTGTATTGTACATTTTTTATTTTTTATATTTTTTCCCCTAACAGCTTTGTTTGTTTTTCAATTGAATTGTACAGGTTATAATTCATATTAAAGGTGGGAAAAGTTTTGTAATGATTTATTGTGGTCTCATTTTTTTACATCACAAAAACCTGGCATTTTAACAGGGGTGTGTACACTTTTTATATCCACTGTATGTCATTATATATTGACCAATCTTCAGTGATTTCACAATAAACCACACATTTTACAAGGAACAGGCAAAAAATATGATGCAAATATCTGAACATTCTGCAAAACAGTGGACAGTCTTCCTTTTGTGTTTTAATTTCTTTTTTTTTTTTTTTTGCCACTGTTTGCACAATGCACCACGTGGAATAAACATGTTTAGCTGTGCTCACTTTGTTTGCATGAAAAGCAGCAACACACAAACTAGAGGAATGGATCACCCAGGTTGTAGACAGGACCCAGACCGTCACACATATGAACCAATTGCATTCAATTAATAATATTGTGCATTGCACAAACGCAGTAGCAGTGTTCTATGATTAACAGTGAGAAACTTACAATAACTAGTAAGATAAGTGATATCATCTCACTAACCCCATGGCAGCAGGGTTGGAGTGCAGATAGACAGGCGTTCTAGTGCAGGGTGTGCAAATTTTGTTTTTCTCTTGTGCGATTGCAGATTATGAAATAAAAATAAGGCTCCAGGACCCTTCTCCGTTAGATAAAATGGTTTAATGTGCTTAAAGCGCGATAAATAGTCAATACACTTTTCGTCGGTTCACAATACACCAACTTCTTCAGAAGCTAAAAACAGTGGTTGATACAGACACAGGATTTAAATACTAACACGTGCACGAACCACACACCTTCAATTAAAAATGGTTTAATTAACCTTGGTATGGTTGTCAAAATAACCGCCCATTCCAAGTCTTGCTATGAAGGCGTGGCCATACCATAAGCAAAAACTCGCAATTGCAAGTAATACTTGTAATTTGCTCCGGTTCCCAAGCCTTAAAATGTTTAAGCAGTAGTCTATAATC